>NC_092520.1:205778507-206071007 GCF_037038585.1 Patagioenas fasciata | reverse complement strand
AGATAATTTAATTATTTCTGGATTTGGAATTAATCTAGTTTTTGGGGAGTAGTACTGCAGATGATTGCCCCTGCCTAATCAGCAAAAATAAACCAAAGGTGTTCTTATGGCCATACCACATGAGTTGAATCTGTTTCCATGGTCAGGAAGCCTGGGGTACTAGGGCAGACTTTCTTAAACTGTTGTCACCAGAATGGTGCCCATACCAGTCCCAACAGCACTGACATCTACTCATTATTTTCTAACATCTATCAGTACAGAAGAGAACTAATCTAAAGCTATGACCTGTCTGATTGCAAGTATGTCCTAAACATAAATTGGAAGCCCTGATTAGGCAGAGTGAAACCATCATTGATTTCAGAAAATCCGTAAGGATCTAGAACTCGGTCTGGTTTGTATACAGCGATATTAGAAACATTTATAAGTATGTTGTCTACAGAAAGGTGCCAGAAAGTGCAATAATAGTAATAAGAGCAATAACAATTGCAGTAGCAATAGCAGTAATAGCAACAATAGCAACAGCAATAGCAATAACAATAAGAATAGCAATAGCAATAGTAATAAACTGAAGCATTAATCACCAGTAATCACATAAATATAGAGAAGAATATGCAAGATCACAGCAGTTCAGAGGCTAGAATTAAAAGGGTTAAATCACTGAGACAGCAGAGACCCTCATTTGATCATGCTTGTCTTTCATCAATGTCCATCAACAATTTAATCTGTAAGGCTAAGCTCCATACACACATTTTCACCTCCCTTAGCTATTATGCTGCTTTGGGAAGTCTGGTTAAGCAGAGTAAGGCTGTCGAAGAATTTTTTATATGACTGACTGACATTTATACCTAGCATGTCCCACGAGCTTTATAAAGAACACTGTTTAGTGCCAGTAATGTTACATCTTGGTGGGTGATCGTGATACAACCATAGTGAAAAAGAGAAATAGATTAAACCACAACTTTGGAAACTAAATCCTATTTTTCTGGAAAGAATATTTTTTTTCCTGGATTATCCTGGGGAGGATCAGTTGTTCTCATTTTTATTTCTTTCTTTTTTCCCTTCAAAATAATAAAAAAAAAAATGTGCTGAGTTCTTTAACTTCCATCTGAAACCACATCAGAGCTGAGCAGAAGCAACTTTGTTTTTATCAAGATTTGATCTTAAGCAATCAGGGGAGATATCTGGATTACTGATCAGAGCTACTCAGTTGCTGAGCATAACACATTTCTCTGTCTTCCATTTTGTAGTTCTTGGCCATCATCCAGCTCCAAAGAAAACCATCCTGAAATGATTCTTTTTCTTTTTTTCTTTTTCTTTTTTTTTTTAAGAAAATATGAACTGTATTAATTTACATTAAGAATCATGGTGTTATTTTAGAATTACCTCCACATTCCTGGATCTGCATTCTGAAGGGGATGCCAATAATAGGTTTAGTGAAAAGCCTCTGATATCTGTGAGGATCTTTCCGTTGACTACATTAAGCCTTAAATCAATCCCATTGCAGAAAAGTGCATGCCTTTGCTTCACACATTTATGCCTAGTCACAGTTCCTAAATGCTGCCTTTGCTTTTGAAAATATGTCAGAAAGCTGGCTTGGGAGGTGATGGTTTGTCTGGATGTCATTCTGTTACAGACAAAGCCAGGAAAATCCTGAATGAGCTCCAGGAAGAGAGAAATTTGCCAAGACACTAGCTGAAGCAGGAGGTTCCAATTTGTTTGGACACTATGTAGTATTTGTACGAGAGCTTCTGAGGGAGCAGAAAAAAGGGAGAAAAGCAAAAGATATTGTAGGATGAGTGAATGTAATTTTTACTCTTATCTATTTGAACATTTTGGCTCCATTAAGCTGTGAAACAGATCCTTTTAAACAAAGTACTGACTGTGTTGGTGGTGATACACAATCACTGGGGTGGTGTCAGGTTTTGGGTATCTTCACAACCTGTTTGCAAAAAGAGAAGGCAGATGCATTTCTACCCTGAAACAGGAATGCAACTGACCTGAAGCTGATTGAATTGTGTAGTTATGAATGGATAATTTAGAAATGGGTAATTATAGCTTGCACTTAACGTTGTGGAGCCTCTTGATGTTTACATGAGTCTACTTTTCAAGCTCATCCAGGACCCCCTTGGGGCATCCCATCCCTCAGTCCTGCCATCCAGATCACTCAGCTTGGTGTCATCTGAAAATTTGCTGAGGTTGCATTTGATCCCACTCTCTATCTCATTGATGAAGATATTATACAGTACTGGTCCAAATATGGATCCCCAAGGGACACCACTCATGACTAATCTCCATTTGGACACTGAACCATTGACCACCACTCTCTGGATGTAACCATCAGACAGTCCACCCGTCAAATCCATATCTCTCTAATTTAGAGAGAAGGATGTTCTGGGGAATGTCTCAGAGGTCTTACAGAAGTCCAGATAGATGACATCCATAGCTCTTTCAGTTGTCTCCTTGACAGTTTCGTATTTTCTTGGAATCATACCACATGTAGGTGGTAAAAGTATTTCTAGGAGAGATAAATGTAATATAGTCCCTAGAAAGTTGTATTTTATATATTCTGGACCCTCTGACCACTAAACTCCTGCTGTGAAGAGCTTTCAAAGCAAGAAGTCTGGATAACTGTATCTGGTGAGTCTTGCTTGTCATGGATGTGCTGCTTTGGTGGTGTAGTAGGAGAGGAAGGTATGAGGGGGGTGGGTTGACCAGGTCAGCTGTATCACAGAATCACAATGTCACAGAATGTTAGGGATTGGAAGGGACCTCAAAAGATCATCTAGTCCAGTCCACCTGCCAGAGCAGGAACACCCAGATGAGGTTACACAGGGAGATGTCCAGGTGGGTTTTGAATGTCTCCAGAGAAGGAGACTCCACAATCTCCCTGGGCAGCCTGTTCCAGTGTTCTGTCACCCTCACTGTGAAGAAGTTTTTTCTCGTATTTAAGTGGAACCTCCTGTGTTCCAATTTGTACCCATTGCCCCTTGTCTTACCATTGATTGTCACCAAGAAGTGCCTGGCTCCATCTTTGTGACACTCTAGTCCAATCCCCCTGCCAGAGCAGGAACACCCAGATGAGGCTACACAGGAATGTGTCCAGGTGGGTTTTGAATGTCTCCAGAGTAGGAGATTCCACAACTCCCCTGCGCAGCCTGTTCCAGTGTTCTGTTACCCTCACTGAGAAGTTTCTTCTCAATTTTAAGTGGAACCTCTTGTGTTCCAATTTGAACCCACTGCCCCTTGTCCTACTGTTGGTTGTCAATGAGAAGAGCCTGGCTCCATCCTCGTGACACTCACCCTTTATATATTTATAAACATTAATGAGGTCACCCCTCAGTCTCCTCTTCTCCAAGCTAAAGAGACCCAGCTCCTCCCAGCCTTTCCTCACAAGAGAGATGCTCCACACCCTTAATACTAACTGTATGACTGGACATTGATTTAAACTCTGCGTGATCAAATTCAGTGTTTAGAAATGTCAAGTAATGAAAAAGGATATAGCCCTCTCACCTACACATATTTTGCCACAAGGGTTTTAAATGAACTGTTGCATTACTCAGGAAAAATTTGTGAATTTTGCTTAAAAGCCATTGAAAAAGCAGATATAACAGACTATGGGGAAAGAACAAAGAGGAGCCTGGGGTGTTGTTAATTTTCTGATGTTCTTGATCTTGGAATACTGCGTCCTCCACTGCATAGAACGAGCCAACTAAATTAAGAAAAATATAGGTAAAAAACACAAGGATGAGTAAAGATAGTAAAAGGTAAAGAAAATCAAGATAACAATGGCATTTCTATCTGTGTGGGAAAAACACATGCTATTCTGAAATGTTAAAATTAAATTTAGTCAGACTAATACCGGAATGAAGCACCATTCAGTGTGATGGCTTCAGGTAGAACCCATGTGAAAAAGCTATAGAGAAGTAAATAACAATCTGTGGAAAGATGTAATGATTTTAATTTTGTCTGAACTAATTTTATTTCCCTCATAAATGTTCTGAATTTTAACAACTGATTTTTTTTTTTTATGAAGCTTAGATTTAGACTTTTTTTTTTAGTAATAAATTTTAGGACAGATTTTTTTTCTTTATGAAGTCTGTGACTTATTTCTCTTTTCCCTTTTTTTTTTCCCTTTTTCTTTTCTTCTTTCATATTTTTCCCTTCTTTTACCTTTTTTTTTTCTATTTTTTTTTAAGAAAAAATAAAGATCTAAATTAACTATAGCAATTCATTAGCCTAATAAAAATAAATAAACATAGTAAGATATTTTTAATTTTGAGTGCACCAAAAAAAGATGGTTTCTTACAATTACTTCCCTCATTCAGCCAAGTTAGCGGCTTCAGAATAAATCTGAGTAATACTTTCTTACCTACTCCTCTGGTTGAATTTCTAATCTTCAAAACCCAAATCAAGAAGAAAATACAAAATAAATCGTAGAGCATCTACATAAGAGTACAGTGGCTGTGCTGAGCACTGGAGAACCTGTAATTCCTAGGCCTCAGTGTACTGTGGAACAGAATGGCTATGAGGAACAGATTTGGTGGAATATCCAGTAACAAAACAAAAAGATGCTCATGCAATGTTGTAAAAAGAAACTAAACAAAATTAAAAATACATATTAAAAAAATCCTTAATCAACCTAGCATGATTTTCAAACCTAGTCTCATTATTTTAATTCTTCCACACTCCACGTTGAAAGTTTCAGTGTTTCACATACCAATAATCAGACACTGGGTGCCAAAAATTCTTTTTTTCCTTTTTTTTTTTTTTCCCCTTCTTCCCATTTCAGGTAATTTGTGTCTGATTCCTTATGTGTTTTGTGAAAGTAATTCATATTAGGTATTTTAGTTCTTGCCCTGTCTGTGTGTATGTTTTTCTTCAAATGGCCACTTAACTCGAATGTAGCCCTGACCTCTTTATGTAATTTTAGTGTTTCATTCATCTAACCTCAATGAATCTTGCACTAAAAGGGACAGGACTTGCAGAAATATCAGATTTTATGAACTCCAGATAGAATGCACACAGTCTACCTTACAACAAACTGTCATTTTCATGAGGATTAGGAACAGAGCTTGAAGTTAAGAGTTTCATGACCTTTGGTAATATTCTTTGGTAATTTTTCTCAATGGAAGTGATATATTGGAGATATTTTGTGTACCGTATGTTCATTTTTGAAGATTTTAAGACAACTTGTATGAGTCTACATACAGAAATCTATAGATGCATAGCAGTTAAATGTTATGGCTGATCACTTGATATTTTCTAATATTACATAATCTCCTGGAAATATTATTTTTCTATGACTTTTACTGAATCTTCAAAACATCACATCAACAGTCTTGTCAACTATTGATGAAGTCTTCAGGAAAGGACTATTTCCAGCATCTGGTGCTATGAAGCCCTGGCTCCGTCCAGTGTGTCTCTACGCTACTGGAATAATGTGTTTTAAAAAAAGCTATATCTCTGTAAATGTTGTGTATCTAGAAGTATGTACAACAATAGATTAAAAGTGACATTCAGAACTCTTTGTCTTAGCAGAAAAAGCGTCATCCACTCTAAGCCACACAACATCTTGCGGTGTGTTTTCTGAAAGATGTAGATATAAGAAATCATATGAATCTCATTATAGCCAGGGCCAAGTGTAAAGCAGAAGGGCTGACAAATGACGTGTCTGCACCATGTTTCTTGGTGCAGAACACTCTTGTTCTAGTTCTCCCTGGTCCACCCATCCAACTGTGCTGCGTCTTCCCCAGTATATTCTGTCTCTGTGTGAGATGACGTCATGGTCTGTCCACTCTGTTCAAGCCAGCTAGTTGCTTATAATCAAAAGGAGTTATTTTAGCTCCAAAGATAGAGATGTATACTTTAGGTCTTACTATGTGGATTCATGAGAAAATGGTGTGTGGGAAAAAAATTCAGAAACTAGGGGAAGAGGGAGCAAGAAGCTTAAGTCTTAAGACTTAAAAATTGAGTAAGAACAAGGAAAAATGGGAGCATAAAATAGAAACAAAATTATTCCTGGTGCATAAGAATGGAGAGAAGGTCTAAATGAATAAATGAGTAGGAAATTGAACTTGTCTAAAAAGACTGAATGATGTCATACAGTGATAAGAATGTAAAATGTCTTAAAAATGAGAATAAACTGGAGATTACTCAGACAAGTAAGCAAAAGGCTGATGCAGGGATCCAGGTCAGAAAGTGGTGATGAGATCTGAGCAGAGAGGAGATGCATCTCAGACCATTCAGCCAAACCACCAATATCTCTCAGAGACTGAGTTTAATTTGGAATAAGCTCCAAACCTCAGGTTTTTCATTTGGCTTCCAAAAATAAGATTTAGCAACTCTAAACCAGAAAGGATTTATTTTATTCACTACCTCAAATGTGGAGGCCAGACTGGGGAGATGTTGAAGGAGAGCTGGGCAGTAGAAAAACAGAATAATTTGGTAGAAACTGCGAGTAGATAGGGTCAAAATGAGAAACCTCATTGGGAAACCAAGCAGTAACAGGCCACTAAATTATGAATGGAGAGAGAGGGGCAAATGTTATGTTAAAGAAACTGAACTTCCTGTGCTTTTAAGTTGTGGTCATAGCAAAATCTGGACTTACTAAATGCGTTGCATTTGCCTTGTAGGGTTTCATGACATAAATAAAATGACACATGTAACATGCCACTCTGAAATGTGAAATTATTGTAGAATGAGAATTTGAACAATGAGAAACAGCTTCCACTTCCACTTGAAATTTCCTGTGTAAAAAAGACCTCAAAATTTGTTTTAGTTTTGTCTTCTTTAACAGTTAAACGTAAGTAGGCCAAACAGCCATAATCAAAGTTTCTTGTTTCATAAACTTCAGCAGCTTCACATATGCAAAATTTGTGAAGGAGGGTGAAGGAAGAATTATACATTAAGATTTTTATTTACAGAAATACCAATATTTTCACTTAAAGGACCAAAAGAATTTTCCCCTGATGACATCAAAGAAGCAGATCTTCAAAGAGAAAGAGTATTCCTACATGTAGTAAAATGGAGGAAACGCCAATTCTTAGCTTGTAGAGCCTGGTACAGTTCAGTAGAGCTATGTTAATTCAAAATAGTGGGAAAATGGCCATTAACTTCTGTCTCCCTTTGCATCTTTCTGTCCTGTAAGAATTACAGAAAAGCACATTACTGTTGAAAAATACATAAAACCCCTACTGAAGTATGCATTTTATGACATTTAACTAAGCTTATGGAAGTCCCACCTTGTAATACAATAAAAACTACTGCTTGTTCTGCATTTACTGTCCATAAATCTCAAACCACCTTTCTGGAGGGTAGTATCATTGGCTTTTGACAGATGGTGAGAATAAGGAGTAATAAAGGAAGTTACCCAAGATCACCCCCCCCGCCCCAGAAAACCCTAGTTTCCACTGATTTTTACAATCAGAAAATACAGGGGAAAGGCTGCACAGGTACTCTGAAGCCTTTTTACCTGCAGAATTATTTAGCTGCTTTCTATAACTCTGTGGTGGAAATGTGTAATAGGGTGGTATGTGTAAGTTTGGCTCTGCTTCTCTATGCAGACTAGACCCATCCTATTAGTCTGGATTTCAGCCACTTTCACAGAAAAAAAAAAAAAGTTTAACAGGGGCTACTGAAGGAGGACGAAGTGCAGGATTAGATGCATGAATCCTAAAACATATTGACCTGCTTTATATAATTTTTCACTCTTAAATCTGAGTTCGGGGTTTCTTGTTGCAACTGGTTTGTGGCAAGACCACAGCAACCCATGTTTATCAGCAGCGTTAAGAAGCACAGTAATAAGTCACTACGGAAATATTTATTACCTACTGGTAACTGCTGGTAATTGCTGAAAAAACAACACGAAAGACATGTCTATGCTCTTGCTGGAAGAGCTCACCATGATGTAATTCCCTAAGCACCTCCACGAGGAGACAATAGTAAAAACTTATGAATGTGTTCTCTCTCTTAGCATTCTTTCCTTCTCTTTTTAATATAGCTGAAAAAAATAGCTGTATGCACCCATAAATTCTCTACGAAACAAAATCAGTTGTTTAAAGTGGGCACAGCAATGCGGAAGGACATTTCAGAAAGCCCTGTAATCTGTAAATTTACTGTAAATGCACCTAATTCTGCAGCCACTGTGGCTGTCAAACTGATAGAAAATCTTCTGATGGGATAACGCTAAGCCCCTGATTTGGGTAATATTCACCCAATATTTGGGAAAGTTCTCAACAACTTAATACATCTTCTGCAGCAGTAAGAAATGACTAAACTTAGGTGGAGGTTTTGTGAGATGCTGTGACCCAGTGCTGTAGGTGAGCACTACCAAAGGGGAAGCACCATTGCCTCCTGTTCACTGCTTCTCCCTCCCACCTCATTCAGGAGAGGGGGAGCAATGGCACCTCCTGGTTTCAGTACTAACAACTTATCAGATTGGCCAAGATTTGGGTAAAATTACAGCTCCAGAAACTGGTCTGCTGCCTTGCATAGGCAATCTGTTGTCTTAACAGGGCAAGAAGGCTTTGATTACCCATCCTACTCCCACCTCCACTCTCCACACAGCACACTTAGCAATTCCCAACTCATCTGGCTAGTTTCAAACCTGTATTTACACCAATTAGTTTTGTTCTATTAGCTCACAGACCATTCAAACCATCTGTTTGTCCTCCAGTATGTCCTAGACCCCTGACCCCAGTGATCTCTATATTTGAAGTTTGTCCAGGTCTGAAGTAACTGTTTTTAGAGGTGACAATCCCAATTATCACTCACTGGTGTGGGCATGTTCCCAGATCATGCAATGTGGTTACATGATGCCTGTGCATCTTTTCCCCTCCACCACCTCCTGCCACATTTGAGTCAGGGCTACACAATTCCTGCAATACATGATCCAGTGTTAGTGAATATTCACGTTTTCCTAACCACAAAAAAAAAGAATCTTGAGTTCTATAATAATGCAATTTGCTGCTTCTGCACTCTGTAGCTATAAAATTGTGATTTTTTTACCAGGAAGAGTTTCACAATACAGAATGCTTTGGTTTGATTTCTAGCGATTCTTGCTAAATTTCTTATGTGATACCATCTCTAGGCCTTCACCCAAAAGCCTGTGAAAATAAATTTCTCTGTTTGGGTGTCCACAATAATAAATACTTCCTCATTTAAAAACAATAAGTTTGCATAAAGGTAGTTAAATGATGAGTTTTATCTGTGCGGAGACCTAAAACATTTTCTTCAGAAACTTAAATAATTAACAGAAGATTAGACTGCTGCTCCCCAAGGCCCAGCCATGGCCCTGAACTTGTTCTACAGCAGCCAAGGTTATGAACACTGTCCTCCCCCGTATACTTGCATCTAACTCACACAACTTGTTATCCAAGCTCAAAAGAAAATAAAAAAAGAGGACAGTTTAAATTTCCTGGCCCAAGTCAGAGGCACTGGATTTGTACTAGTGTGTGGGCTGTATGGGATCCTCAACTGCATCATAGGCAGTTTAGAAGCAGATAGGGTAGGATGACTTGTTCTGGCAATGTAGCAGTCTGTTCCCTGACATCTCATTTTTACTCACAAATTTCTGCATCCTCCTACCTACACATTCATTGTTTCTGATCAAAACACATAGATTTGCTGGACATGAATGCACTCATTCAGTGAGTAACCTGCAATTCTGGCACTGCTAGAGGGACCATGATCTAGCGCATAGACAGAGTAACTTGCAGAGAGGTAGCAGAGAGAGATGTGTTGTGGAGGCATTTCCACCACAGCTTTCAGGGACTGAACACTGAGCCTAGAAGGTTGTCAACACCCCCTTAGAGGTTGTGTAATTTCTGTGCTCTTTTCTGCCCAACCCCAATAAAGAAGAGCAGGCTTCTTTTGCCAGAGAGAAAGTGTCAATGAAATCCCTAGACTGACAGCTGCTGCAGGTGAGGTACGTCATTCCACAGCCAACTCACTGGGCCTCTTGTAGTTGCCACCTCATTTCCTCCTCTTCCCATTACAGCCACAATTCTGCCACCAGTCTGCTGTCAGAGCATCAGTCCCCCCTGCAATACCAGTAATCCAATGGGACAGTTCTTACAATTTATTGAGACTTTTTTTAGAGAGAAATCAGAGACATCCTAAAGGGAAATACTGACCAAAAATCTTTTTTTTTTTTTTTTAACAAGGCACTTGAATAATTTAGTTTGTTGAGATGCAGGCTCTTATCTGATTCATTTGATTAAAGGGAAAATACAGATCCAATTTCTGAAAATATTCTGGTTTGGCTTTGTTTGGAATTTGTTTGTTTGCTTGCTTGTTTTCTTTCTTTTTTATTCTGCCTATATTTTCCTGAACAAGGCATTTTTCACATCCTGTAACTCAGGTAAATCTCAGTATAATTATATGTGAAGGAAAAACCCTTTTCTAGCCCAGAAGCTTTCTTCTGCTGAAAATCAGTTGTTATGTTTTTTCCAAAAAGAAAAAAGTGAGAATATTTCCATACAAGGTCACAGTTACCTAAATAAATCACAGCCAACTTCACACTCCAGACTCTATTTATATTTTGAGCCAGGGAACATCTGTTTAATAGTGGGTGGTCATGTAACAGTTTCATAGACAACAGAACCATCCTAACACCCTTGGAGATGTCAGAAAGGGACTTATCCTGAAGTCAGTGAGTCGTAGAGGTGTAAATGGGAGAAGAATCAGCCCTACCATTCTGGAAGGTTCTCTTCTCTGAAGTCAAATAAAACTACATGCCAAGAACTATGTGGAAAAAGACAGATTTCCCAGGAAAAATCTTATTTAAAATGTAACGGACAAGTCAGAACCTCATGGCAATTCAATAATAGCTTCAATACTTTCTGCATAAATAGATGAGAAAGACTCAAGATAAACAGATATCTTCACAAGGCAGCAGAGAGCAGTCTCCCAGTGACTCCCAGTGGCTGGATGACGAGCTCAGAGAATGCAAAAACCTTGCTAGTTTTTACCTATAGTTTACACAGGTCAGTCACCTTGTTAAAGAAGTAGTACAGAAATGAAAACTGTATAATTTTGGATGTAGAGCTAAACAGTATTACTGTCCCCCAGTCTGTTGTCCACAGGCTGCTCTCAATTGTGGACACATCCAACTTCACTGATTATTGAGGGACTCTTTGGCAAGTATACCTCTCTTAGGACTAAGGTCAGTCTTTTGTGCACACACCCTAACCCTTTCCACAGCGCCCAAGGAATCAAGAATGTTGTTCTGAGCATGCAGTGTGCTAAGTGAGATGCCATAAGAAATGAGAGAAGAGGTTATTGTTGAACACCTCCTCCTGTCTGTTTGAGGTGTCTCTTTTATATGTCAGATCGTGTATCTTCTTTCATTTAGATTCTTTCTCTGAAATTGTATGTCTACTAATTTCATTTCAGGAGGTCAGAGAAGGCAGGGGGAGGGCAGAAATGATGCCTGTAAGAGAACTGCCTTTTACTCTACAATATTTCTTTTGAAACCCTCTTCTGGAATATAAATATCCTGATCCTTGGTCTGGTCCTTTCTCTTCCTGAAGGGATCAAATCCAGCTCTGCCTCCTGTCAAAGACTGTTTGTGTATTTTTCATTGAACTGCCTTTGAATAAGCAGTCTGTGGTAAATATAAAAAGAGACATTTTCCATCTCTGTTGCCTCAGGTGAATGTCTCAGCTACCACGCTAAACAGTATAACTCTCCCATGCTAAATTTGGTCCAGGGAATCCTTTCCTATCTTATGAAAAGTGAAGACATTGAAAGCATCTAATTACAGAAAGACAGTCAGTATTATCTGGACAGTCGTGCGTTAGAATACATTTGATTGTTTTTGAAAATTAGAAGTTCATTTTGTACAAAGTTACTCCATCAGCAGTCTAACAAAATGCTTCTAGATAGAAGGTGAACTCTTTGCTTCCAAAGGATATCAAAAATTCAGGCATGAAAAGGACAATAAACTCTTCAGTGTTGTGAGGCCCGAGACACTCTGCTACTGCAGATTCAGAATTTAAGACTTTTGATGAACTTTAAATTTGGATTTTTTCTAACTTTAGGCATAGGCAACCCCTTATGTGAATTTTAAGGCTCATTGATCCCTAAGCCATTCTTCATTTATTTTGTGCCTCTAAGAAAGTTCATGAAGTGAGAAGAGCATGCCAACAATCTAGCTTCTTAAACTGGGAAAGTAATGAAAACTACATTCTTGTGAAACTCCTGTTGTGCTGAAAAAATTCTAGGACAAGGAGGAAAAGGAACTTTGCTATAAAAAGAAAAATATTTGCCCATTTTTATGTTTCCTTTGCTGTTTCAGTTACCTGGATATGAATGGGCCTTATTGAAAAATTAATAACAAGAGCTTACATGGGAAATATCCATAGGATTTTGTATATAAACCATTCTTGTCTAAAGGGCCTGATAAAACAGCTGGTAGATATTAAGGACCAGCATTCCCTATACACAATAAATAAGTACTATAGTATCCTACGTTGGTATCCTAGAATACTGTAGTGGTATTGTTTTGGGCTGCATGACCCTAACCTCCATTCTTATAAAACATCATAACTACACTGGTTGTTGCTGATTTAAACTGTTTGAGGATCAGACATGCAGAGTGGGGGATTTACCTTAGTTAACTTGAATCTGAAATGCCACGATAATCAATAGGAATGGGATGTGATCCACTTGACCTCTTCAGGTACCTATGTAGGCTCAGACTAGCTGCCTTCTAGCAGTGCCTGTTCCTCACCATTGACCACAGAGGTGTCCTGGGGTGATCAGCTCAGACGTGAACATCTGTGCTGTGGTGTCTTCCATTGTTAGTGGAAAAAAATTGAAGTAGAGATTCACTGAGGGAATTGTATCAGAATCATCATTTCTGAGTAGAAGTTCAGCAAAAGGTAGGTAAACATTATTTAAGTTCTCTTTAAACCTCAAAGTAGACAGCCGGTGCACACATGAGCTCACACATGGGAGCTCTGTGCTCAAGATCATTTCAGAACTACACAAGTAGCCCTTCTCTCCTATCTGCATAGGAGTTTAACGTGTACTATTACAAATCATTGTTGTGATAACAGGGATTCTCTCACCATCTGTTGTAGCCAAGTTTCAGTAACCTGGGAGAGGCAGTATGACAAAATCACCCCTGACATATACTGGTTACAGCAGGGCTGATTTTGGCCCTGTGCATGTCAGACAGAAGTTTATAATAAGTTTATAATAAGGATTCCTTGTTCACTTCTCTGATAATCTGCTTCAACCATTCTCTGAAATAACTACTAACGGCAGATTCATTCCCATCGTTCAGCTTCTCTTTTTCTTTTAAACTGAACCAGACCTGACACACAACGTAAAACCCTCAAAGCAACTCTAATCCATTTCCAAAAGATGCCTCAGACTGTACGGTAGCCTGGGATTCTGTTTTGAATAAACCCATGCTCAAGCTCTTTGCAACTGAGTATTTCTAACGTAAGTGCCTGCAAGGGGGAGGAGGGGAAAGAGGCTCATTAATAATCATGATGGCTTCAGTATTGCATAACTCAGTCAATTTGATCATCCATTGCACTTTATCAGCTTTGTTTGTGTCTGTACAGTTCCCATTTTGGGGAGTTTTAGTTCCTGGGAGCTTTCACGCTATCCCCACTTCTCGCACTGTAAAACGGCGGCCTGCTGTTTTAATCACGCCTCTCTTTTTGCAATGTTGTTTGCGCCCTGGTACAACCCATCTGCCTTGAATCTAGTGCTCCACTGGGGCTGCACACATCTGCCAGCCAGACTACCTTCGTACACAATTACTCAATCCACCGTAAGGCTCTTTAATAGGAAACAAGTGTGACAACGGCAAGCCCTTTTTTCTCTCTCTCTCCCTCTCTCTTTCCCTCACTCCCCCTCTCTCTTTTTTTTTTTTTTCCTTTAAACCACATAGTCAAACCGCCCTAATAGAGATGAAGCTTGATAGATCCACCCAGGTGTAGGTGAAATGGTAGAGCCTCAAGCGTAATAGATGCCGTGCTCTTGTGCTGAAGTTCAGTACAGTGTCCTGAAGGGTTGTCTAGCAGCAGTGAGATGGGTTGTTCTTTGCACAGTTAAAAAGTCAATGAGCTTCCTCCAGCTTACATGTATGACTAATTTAGAAAGCAACCTGGATCTAGGTGAGCGCTGCAGAACTGTCTCTTCAGTGCACGGACAAAGCGCAGCACACAGTAAGTGGAATATTTGCGTTTACTTATTTTACTTGGGAATTAATTAACTGTGTTTACTTTTGAGGGAATTCTCTAAAGGCTGGTGCAGAAATTAAGCAGAATAATGTTTGCATGCAGATCCCTTGTGTGTTTCTTCCTGTTTCATTTTAGTCTGTGTCCTTGTCCTGCCACTTCAGTCTGATTGCTCAGACCATACAGCTGGTCTGCAGCAGCATTGTTATCTAAAACTGAGCTATATAATGATATCAGTAACACATAGGTCCATTTGTCTATTGAGATATGTGTCTGTACAATATCTATTTACTGAGCAGAAGTGGGGTTTAATAATTTCTGTTATAAAATGCATGAATGAAAATCCTTAAGTGAAGAAAGTCAAGTACTGTGAACCACTTTCTTTTGGCAGGGGGGTGGGTGGGGGGGTCGAGGAGAGGAGTGAGGGAGAGGAGGGAAAGGGGGAAGCAAGAATTAGAAATGTTAGACATTAAAAAATGAAAATAATTTAACCTGAAAAAGCAAGCTGCATTATTTTGTTTACCAAACAATTTATTCAAACTTACTGAGAATGTTGCCAAACTATAAACTAGCAAACTGTATTATCCACAATGATAGTGAAGCTTGAAACAAAAAAAGAAGGTTGATTGTCTAAAATGCAAGAGGCATATTAAAACCAGATGTATAGAATCTCAACTTTGACTCCTCAGTCTTTCATGCTCAGTTTAAAGCAGCCTTAAAATTGCCTTTACTTTGCATTTACAACTTCGTATTCACTGTTAAACTGTTCTTGAACTTGAAGGCAAGATTTGATCTTAGCACACGTATTCTTTAAGCCTCCTACCAGAGTTTTACTTTGCTATTGGGAGTCTGTTTACTACTGTACTGTATAGCCTGAAGCACATTAACAAGCTTGCTGTGATGGACTTTCAGGTGGAATGTCAGCCAATGTAAAATAATGTGTCCATTGTATATACAAAATGTTCTGTCTGAGAAGTAAACACATGCAGTATAAAAAGGAACCACCAGTGTCTCAAGTAGATGATGACACAGTGTAAGAATCCATATCATAAGTATGTCTGAATTTATTTTCTGGAGAATTGAATGAGATGACACTTTTCACTTTAGGTTTAATTTATTCTGAACTATCACCCAGGTTGGTGGCTGTTGTCAACACTGGAAGTGGAACAAATGAGCCTGCACTGTTATACCTATAAAATGTTTTCAGTAGTCTTCCCTTCTGCAGAAGAGTTATTTTCTTTGCTCGTGGACAGACAAGTATATATGGGGCTTTTAATTAGCCATGGCTTTATCCTGTTACAGTTATCCTTTGTGCATGATAGCCATTAGTCTAACTGCTGCTCAGAAGCATCCAGTCTGTTAACAGTAAGCTTCTAAATGTGGTAATTTAAAAGGGACGAAGTTGGAAGTTTAGGAAGGTAAAACAACCATCTCAGAAGAAATATTTAGACCTGTAGTTGCTGGCATCACACAGCGGTCAACGTTCACCCCCTACAGGGAGAGACTCTAATTTCATTGTGCCTCCCCTAGCTCAAGAACACTGTAGTAGTTCAGTTCATACACTCCAGTAGTGCAGCTCCAACAGCTGCCCCTAAATGGTGAGGTCAGGCTGTGTTTAACAGAAAGTCATTTACAAAGAACTGGATCACTAATAGGTAGCATAACTTGTAAGTAGTAATAGGCATTTTCTCTCTCTTAAATTTAACCCAGTGGAAAATGGCTTTTAGATTTTAAAAATCATAACCAGCAGTGCTTTTCTTCCACAACTGCAAAGTGCTTAAGTGTGAATTCACAAGAAGCTACTGTTTGCTTTATGTCAGTATGTATGTATCTTGAACAGAGCTTTGCAGCAATCCATACATAATAATAGTATGTAAAAAAGGTCCTAGATGTTGCAGTATAGCTATGAGGTTAAGGTACAACAAATACAAGTGAGGTGGTAGAGTTATGAGGCACATTCTCGCTAACATACTGACATCAAGTACTCTGCCAGTAACTAGATCAAAACAAATTACTCTGTTTTTTTCCAGTTCAACAAATTTTGAGTGGTACTTTATCCTTTGTTTTCAATGCAACTCATTGCTCTGCAAAGCATTTAGGGATAGGAACAAAAAAGGATGCAGATGCTATCAACTGATAAGTTTACATTTTCATAAACAAACCTGAAGAAATTATCCCAGTTTGCTAGACAGTTTAAATCAAGAAAGAAAAAAAAAGAAAAAAGTCATGCATTTTTACCATACATACTGTTCAATTATTAGGTTTTAATGTGTTGGTTTGGGGTTTTCTTAATTGAAACATTATGCATTTGAAAGTTACAGTATCATCTTCTATTTTGTGTTACATTTTTGCAATAGAACAACTTTTATATATTTTTATAAGCATCATGTTTCTTCCCATTCTTGCAAGTTTTGAGTATATGCAGTGTAACCGCTTGATCTATTCTTTTCTCTCTTTCACCATCTTTCCGATATACACATGAATATATACATATACTTACAAGAAACAGTATGACCTATGCTTTCTCCCTACTTTGAAACAGAGCTTTGGATCCTCAAGACCTCTTCTGTTGGCTTCATAATTTGAACATGAAAAATATGTCATTTCCATATTGTAGAGCCTACTCCTGACCTCAGCGAGAACTCATGAGTGTCACAGAGTTCTGGGTTTATGCATAAACTTAATTGTTATTACATTTACCCAAAAAAAAAAGATAAAGTAGCAATTTGTTGAGCAACAATGTTTCTTTCTGATATCAACCCTAGGAGATTCTGTTTAGGCACAGGCATTTGAGATTTTCAGTTTTATTAGTCCCAGATTCAACCAATGGCCCAGTGGCAAATTGTCAGTTATGCATAAGATTTATAATGGAAACACAATGTCTAACACTTCAATAATCTAAAGTAAACAAGAATTGTTAATTAATCAGTAGTCATTTTGAAAATATTTTCTTAATAGACATAATTTGACTATTTTGTTTACTAACAAAACTTCACTGAAGACATAAATATTAAGCAAGTCTTTTTTCTTTCTATAACTAACATTTCTACAGAAGGCTTTAATTTTGCTCACATTTGCTAGTGTAGTGGAAGCTATAGGTATTGTATGACACAATGAATCCTGTATTATCTTCTTTGATACTATTACTCATGGCTGCTAAAGATTTAATGAGTCTTAAACTGAAAAAGATGTAGAAAAAGTGCTTATAGGCATAACAATGTGTTACTGATGAGCATCAAAAGATTACCAGGACATTAGCTAGGGTTACAGGAAAACCTCAAATCATGTATATTCCACAAATCCAAAATATTTTCCATAAGCAATTACTGAAGAAAGCTTCTCTTCATCTGTATTATTATTCTTCATATAAAACAGCAGTTATAAGCTAGTTCAGATCTTTGTTCTGCTAAGGCCAATGTACTGCAAGTCTGTTTAGAAAGCATGCCAGTGTTGTTTACACTAAAATAACACTGATTATTTACATCAATACACTTCAGACTTGTGAATTTTGCTTTCCTAAGTCTTGGTTACTTTTATGAATATAGGCAGAAATGAACATAATTTGATTTTCATTCCTTTTATGTTAAGGAAGTATCAATGCTGATTTGGTGCATGAACTGTTATTTCAGAGGTACTGTCATGGAAACTAGACCTTTGATCTAGAAAGCTTATGTCCATTGATAATTAAGTTTTGGTAGTTAATGTCTGACACATACTTTTTAAATAATGTTTAAATTTAAAGATGGACCGATATTTTAGGAATCTGGATACAAAAAAAAAAGATTTATTGCTGCTGTCTATATTAAAAATAAATCACTTCAAGTAAAAAAAGAAAAGTTTTTCAAAATTTCTGTTGTATTCAGACATTGATTACATTTTCTCTCTTGGTTCTCTTTTAGTACTCTGTATCAGAATGAAAGTCTTAGAATACCAGTAATCTGTTCTTTTTGCTTATTTATCTCAGTGGTATCACAGCAAAGAGGTGTTGATTTGTTGATCACTGATAATTTTATTCTTAATATTTGGACTTGCAGACGGTCACATATAGTGCTTGTATCAGATAATGCTGTCATTCTGATATATCATTCTGATATTCCAGTACTAGTTTATCAAGTGATTTTTCTCATAATTACTAGTAGTTTGGCCTTCCATGGAGGTAAGCAACTTGGATGCTGATGGCAATAGATACAAGTATTCAGGAATAATGGAAATAAAACTTCAGGAGGAAATTGAAAACTATGCTTTCTTAGAGTCAAGCTGTGTATTACCCTCTTCTTCCTATGAGAGATTGGAGTGCAAATGTTATTAAAACAAAGAGCAAAGGAGTACATTTTGAGAGCAACGTGCCTCTGTCCTTGTTCTAAAAATGTGAGTTCACTTGAAATGATTAATGGAAAAGGCTTTCTGGGGTTTTTTTTTACTGCTATTTTTTAAAGGGTGGTAAAGATATATGGACCCCATGATATGCACAAATCCCATGCACAATGACTATGAGTTTGATTCAGTGCAAAACCTCAGAAAACAGTGGTAAGGAAACCATGAATCAGAATAATTTATTTTTCTTTTTTTTTTTTTCTTTACATTTAAGAGTGAGAAAAAGATTCAACTAGACTAAACAATAGGATTGTTTTGTGGTTTTTTTCAAAATCTTGTTTTGGATTTACAATATTAAATTCAACTCAGGTGTTAATTCATTTGCTTGCTTGGAATTAACAGCTGGGGTCCTTTTTATTGTGAACTGGTTTAAAGTAACACCAGCTACTAGGTTTCTTTTTATTCTGGTAACTTTGAGGTTAAAAACCTGTAAAATTGGGACAAATTGGCCAACAATACTGTATTCAGGAAGGGTTGAGGTCAAAAATGTGTTTGCTAAATTTCCAGAAGGTTGTGCTGCACTTTAAAAGATCCGTGAATGTAAACCAGTCTTTGAAATATCAGCACGGCAAATTCACATGACGCACATCACAGATGTGTGTCATACCTGTGTAATAACATTAGCATTACCCTCAAAATTTACATTGGAGAAAACGGAAGAAACATGCATTGTACAAAGTAATATTATTTCTACTGAAATATTTTTACTTCAGTGGGTTTTCTCACAGTACAAATCGACTCTTTCATCTTGAGAACTGATAAGTGGTAATGTTTTAGTAATGTTGGTTTTTAAACCATAGGCCTTGAGCACCCAGACAAACATACATTTTCTTTTCAATGCTGTGGCAGTATGAGGAAAAAAAAATATTTTTCTAAATCAAGTTTTGTAAAATTCCTAAAGAACTAGTTTAGTAAGTCCAAATATATACCTGTTCCAAAGATAGTGCCTGGCATGTCTACTGTCCTAGTCAAGATGTTGAAGAGAATAAAAATATCTCTATAGGGGCGCAAAAGTTACAGACAACTATGTCACCACTATGTCACCTCTATCTGATGTAGAATATTCCAACATCTAAAATGCCTCCTAGTCCATCCTGACCTGTCACACAATGGAGCATTCACCTCCTGATCCTGGGCATCATGCTTTAAAAATACCACTTAAATAGCTGAAACACAGTCTCCAAAATATTTCATTTGTATCAAGATGAAAACAAAACAAAGCAGTGATCTTGTTTAAGGGTGATAGAGATACCATATGAAGCCTCCAAGCCAAATAATATGCAGAATGGGTGTGAACAGGACCTGAAGACTGGTTTTCAGAGCTTTTTGCTCTGTAGGGTAAAGGCTATTTCTGTTTGCCTCTATCAACAAGACAAAGAGACTCATCCCTGAGAGATCTTCTACTGGCTAATGCACAGCTGAAAAGTGAAACATTACTAAGGTCTTGTTTTAAAACAAGGATAGGATATGTAAAATAGAACAGAATTTACAGGGATTAGTCTACTTGAAAGATAAACATGCTTCTACCCTTATTAATGGAAAAAACCCTCTCTTTATTTAATAGAGGAGGCATGCATTTCTGTTTGAAGAAGCAGAGATTTGAGAAGTCTGTGCATATGACCAGCACAGCAGAGAACAATTCTGTCAGGGCTCCTTACACACCCAGAAAGACACAACATGCCAGTAAAGCTTGATGGTCCATGGATCAGTGCTTCCACGTCTTCACAGGCCAAATTTCCACAAGCTGATGAATGCATGTATGAGGTGACAGGGATATACGAAGCAAAGCCCTGTTTGTTATTTCATGGAACTAGTTGTGGTTCCACAGTTCATCCATTTATTCTGTTACAAGAAGCTCCAGTCAAGTGACCTTACTTGGCAGCCATTTTAGCAGACTGAGAAAAAAGATTTAGTGACATGTCAAGTGAGCTAGTCTGTTATCAATGCAATGGCTCCCTTCACACCAGGTTTAAGGCACATTAACAGGGGACTGTGGGAAAGCAGATGCAGCTGATGCCCATGCTGTATTGGATCTGTGAAAAAGGAGATAACTGCTGTCTCCAGAGAGAAAATCCTGCCAAAACCCAGTCTGACTTCCACAGCGCTTGGATTTAGCACAGGGTTTTGATTTAGCACCTTTACAAAGAGTTAAATGTACATATACTTGCATTCATAAAAGAATACGTCAATCACACTTCACATTATTAGATTTAAGATCTTGTAGGCTACAAATTTACTTACTCTTAGCATTTACCAGTATTTTCATGACCAATCACAAATTTGATGAGGGATGACAACACGCATTTGCAGCAATTAATACAGTCTCACAGAAAGCACGGGTTTATGAACCTGATAATCTCAAGTGGTTTGAATTTGTTTGAGTTTAAAAATGCCAGTGGCTACTTGTCAAACTTCATTTGTAAATCAAACTTGTTTTTAAGTTCTGCACCTGCAAAACAAGTGTTCAAAACTTGTAAACTTCTTTATGGATATATTTTTTGGGCTTTCAGATGTGGTGGAAAGACTCCAAAACAATTTTTTATGGCTGAATTATAAACACTTGAAAAATTGAGTTTGTAATGAAAATGCTGACACAGCTTTAATTATTGCAGCATGAATGATTTTATTATACACTATCCACAGTGTCTATATGTACCAAGTACATGCTCTAGAGTTCTAATATTTCATTTAAGAAAAAAGCAATTACTTAGCAGATGTAGAGAGCTAAGCATAAATAGACTAAACCAGTACCTTTATGCTGTTTGAAAACCTATATGGAATGTTATTACCACATAAAAGGGCTTATACTTTAGAAGACTCAAAGGTACAGAGAACCAGCTAAAGCAATAAACTGCTCTGGTGTACTTAATTAAAAAGCTTCAAGTTACTGAAATCAATTGAAAAACAGAAGGTTTGATTCTTTAAGGTAATTTTGTCCTCTTCTGTTAAGTGCTTATCAAGTGTTAAAGAATTAAAATGCCATCCCAGCAGTTAAAATAGAGAATAATTTGCTTTTCTTCTATTGAAGGCAATTCTTTATGCTGTCAGCCTAGAGACATGTAATAAAATGGGCAATGTGGATGTAATTGGGTGACATGGTTGGCTTTAATTTACCTTTAATTAACAAAAATTATAGAAGAAGCTGGGAAATCAGTATTGAGACATTTCTGAAAATCATTTTTTAATGTCAGTCTCTTTACATAGATCTGGAAATCTTTGCAAGGAAAAGCAGAGAGCATTGCTAAAATATATTTCCGGTTTATAAGCACAGCATTTCAGAGTAAGTTTTTACTCAGTCACATGAAAGACCAAACTCCAGACTGGCTTTTTTAGTGAAATAAGAAAGATTATGAGAGAGAATGGATTTCTATAAATTATGTTTCTACACTGTTTAGTTTTAGAGCTGTTGTGTATGATCCATTTTAGAAGTGAGGTGTATTGGTTTGGTTTGGTTTGGTTTGGATTGGTTTGGTTTGGTTTGGTTTGGTTTGGTTTGTTGCTTTTTTTTTTTTTTTACCTTGTATTTTGCTTTCTAAAATGATGCTACAACTTCTGGAAAATGCCTCTTGTTGGAAAGCCTAGAGTATGCACTTTCCCAACAGGAGAGTGTGGAAAGTATATGGCTGAATGGTGGCTCTTGTGGTTGCCTGTTACTTGAGACAGCTCTATGTTATCCTTGGCATGGTTTGTGCTGTGAGGTGACATCAGCCAAGAGCAGACAGGGAACTTGGGCCCTGCTCCCAGGACATGTTCTGGAGCCAAATGTCATGAGGTGGGTGGTTTGGACTCACCAAGACAGATTTGTGCCGTTCTCCATGAATGTCGACCTAGAGAGAGCTGCTGATCCCCCAGTGTCTATACAGCACAAATAAACTGAGCAGAAGCAAGAAATCTGCTTCAACCATAAAAATATAGGATTTATTGCTATATTTACATATCTGCTCTCTATGTTTGTAATTCTGTAATGTTTTACCATCTATGACACTAAACCAAACAACCAAAAACAAAAACAAAAAGACAACACAGAAGTAATTTAATTTCAGCAACTCATATTTCTTTGCTTAGTTTTGATTGCAGCCTTTCTTTTCATTTCAAGACAATGAAAGCAGAAATCCTATCAGTTCCACTCATTTTAGAGGTGTGGTTTGATTGGTTTTCCTGTGACTAACATTCTACATCAGTTCATATAAATTAGAATCAGGCCTTGTATATGGAAAATTTTGGGTCTCAATGAATTCCTATTTCATTTAGTCCTAATCTTTTGTTTTAATTAACTGTATTTTGCCAATGTTACATAATGTAACATAATATTTCAATCAATCTTCAAGCCAGTTTCATGTGTTGATATTATGTTTCTTCTGCATTATATATATTAGGTGAAATCAAATATAGTAAGATCCTGTTTAGTTCACATTCAAAATGAATTTCTACCAAACAACTTAGCAATCTACTTTAACTTGTAACAAGGATGCTGAATAAATTTATGAATAATTTCATCATTATTGTCAGAATGCTGCAATGAAAACTAACAGTGGGGCAAATTTCAAATCCAGTATGGATTTTACACACACCATAAAATAGAAGAGGGGGAAGAACATGGTGAATTCAAAGGAGCAATATGATCTTAATGCAGAGAAGAAATTTCCTGCTTTTCAGACAGGTACATTTAACAGTTGTTACTATTTCACTGTGGTCATGCATTTAACGAAACAAAAAATGGGCACAGAAAAATAAGTAACGCTTACTTCAGTATACTTAAAAATAAATAAAACTTAAAGAGTGTGGCAGTCTAATATTTCATTTCCCAACGGCTACACTGAATGTAGGAGCAGCTCAGAAAAAAATGAATTCAGTCTTCCATTCTCAACTGCTTTGGTGAAAATCTAGAGATATTTCTTTCCTGCAGAGGTTAACTCCAGAGGACAACAGTCTCGTCCAACCCCTGGCAAGTGTGCACACAAAAAGTAAGTCAAACCTGAAAACAGTGAAAACAGACAGAAAAGGAGGCAGTTCATTCAAAAAATTAAATATGATGCAAATAAATATAATTATGTCTTGCTCTCAATTCATGTTTTATTAGGTTAGGAGCCCTTGGAGGGAGCCTAAACTGTACGTCTTAAGTTTAGTTTGGTGGGATTTTTTTACCCTGGTTGTTTTATGGTGTCATGGGCTAGATCCTCAGCTGGCACAGATAAGGGTTACTATTACGTTCAGTAGGACTGGGAGCATTTACACAGTGGAGGATCAGGCACCCCAGCTGGATTTGTTGGCTGACTAACCAGGCTCTTGGATAAATTTGTTTTGTTGTTGTGGTTGGTTTTCTTTGTTTGCTTGTTAATATATGAAAGCATTTAGGGTTTAATCTCACAGCATTTCTTTGTAAGCTTTAGAAAAATGAACATCACCATACAATTGCCATGATGGAAAAAAGGAAAACTAACAACTTTCTCAGTCTTTGTAAAACATGAAAAATGGAGCAGGAAAAAAATCTCTCACATTCTATAGCAGTGCAACTGTGTTCTCTAGTGTCGCCTTGACATCCCAGTTTCCAGATCTTGGAACTAGCTAAAGTTCACCACAGTCCTTCATTTAGTATATGCCTTTCCTATATGAATAGAACACAGAGATGCAGGGGATGGTATGTGTCCAGATCTGGTAATAGCATGAAGTGGTTCTCTTTTGTTGTGTCTCTGATATAGCACATGGTACAAGGAATAATAGGTCTCAGCTGGCACTTTAGTAATACTAGTTATAATTACAACCCTGAAAGATGCATTAAAAGAACATTATTATTATGCTGGAGTTAATCACTTTGCTGTTGCAATAGGCTGGAATCAGTGTCACTTGCTTACATCCCCCTCACGGCTTGCATAGAATGTGTAGTGCCAACTTTGTGAGGCGTTTCTTGGTGTTCTGTTTTCTCTTCATCATTTTGAGGGTGTCTGCAGATCATGTTATAAATACAATAATCAAAGTGGCTTTGACGACAGAATTATTAATAACCCTGTATATACCCTCTTAAAAATATGATTTCAGAGGGAATCTAGAGAAATCTAAATGCAAAATTGTCAAGAATGACTGAATGCAGAAAATGATCATTAATGGTGAAGTCTTAAATGGAGGTCACTGTGTCAAGTGAAGGTCACATAACAGCACATGATAAAGGCTTCAGTAGTCACTCACATAAGAGACCAGCTGAGAAGCAAAGATGCATTTGAGAAATTTTAAATCAGATAAGGTGCAATATTATCCACTGATTCGTAGCTACCAAACTAACTGTGGCTGTTGAAGGCATAAGAGGACAAGAGAGCACTCTGGAGAGATACAAGGATAAGCATGGCAAAATCAAATACATGAAAGTAAATACAAAGTTGTGTTAATAGAAAGGGATAAGCAACAGTGCACTTGGTCAGATTCCTTCACACAGGGGCACAGAAGAACTGGGAAGTTCACAGAGATCTTTCTTGTGCATTTTGGTGTTGGAAACAAACAACTCAATGTTTTAATTCTAGAAGTGGTCAAAACTACAGTGAAATTCAATAGAACTGGTTTTTCCATAGAATTCAGCGGGGTTTGGATCAGGCTGTGTGAACATAAGCTTTTGATCAGGTAGAATGACATTAGGTCACCTTTTTGCAAGATGTGCTCATAGATGAGAAGGGACACTCTAAGCTTCAGTTGCAATAATGTAAACTGAGAGCAGAAAGGCATGGGTACAAAAAGTATATATGAAAATGTGATATATACAGAAAAAGAAAATTTGAACATCCACCATCAATCCTTTCCCTTCTTTGAACTATTTAATTTCTGATTCATTACATAGTTTTGCAACAGGGAAATTACATTTTATTTGCTTTAAAGAGAAAGGGTTAGGTGCCATGAATGGTATTATGCCATTTTTAACACCTGTTGAGAGATTTCCTAGTTGATCACAAAGAAGGCATTTTCTGCATATGCTGTTTTCCTGAAAAATCACTAACATAATCCTTCCATAATACCAGCAGCTGTAATAATACCATTAATAACCACTTGACTGCTTAATCAACGTCGGCTGGTTAGCAGTGGTTTTCCCAATATTTTTAAATCCATTTTGCATGAAGGTTGGCCAGAACTTTTTGTCAGAGTATTTTTTTGTGTGAAGAAAATGCCAGTTTCTCACAGGTGCTTTTGAGAGGAATGTCTCACTGCTGATGACAGTCCAACCAGAGCCCATCCCTCAAGTAAAGGACAGGATGGGTGGCTATGTGAGGGACAGAGAAACTCATCTGAGTCGTTTGGTCTCTCAGGTCATCTGCTTAGGCTGCTGTTTTGCCTCCTGAATTCTCTTCAGGCAAGAGGATCAGAGATCATTTTCTTCCTACTAGCTGAAGGCGTCTGGAGCACAGTTTGCTCTGGGTGAAGGTGTCCATCCCAACACCCCCTCAGCTCAGACTGGTTCATAGCTTAGTCTATAACAGATGCAGCATGGATCACCACTGAACCAGAATCAGAGCTATTTGACAGCATAGATGAACATTTTAACTCTCTTATTGATTTTCAGTATTTTGGTGTGATTTACTTTTGTTTTGTTTTGTTTTGTTTTGTTTTGTTTTGTTTTGTTTTGTTTTGTTTTGTTTTGTTTTGTTTTGTTTTGTTTTGTTTTGTTTTGTTTTGTTTTGTTTTGTTTTAAAGAGTGCTTGTGTGGGAAGGGCGGAAATAGACTTTTAAAAAATCATTTTCTTCTTTTCTGTAACAAAAATTAAAAGACAACAAAAGGATGGTGATATAGCTAAAGAGATTTTCTATAAAAATCAGAGAGTATGTCTGTACACATGGGTTGATTAGTTTTGGACTGGGTTTTAGATGTTGTTTTGTTTTGGGAATTTAAGCTTTATGGCATAAAATAAAATGAAATCACTGGGAAAAAAAAGAGCCTGACAATTCTATGGCTTCTTCTGAGAGTGTTACTATCTTCCATGTGTTTGAGCTAGATTTTGGATCCTCCCAGTCTGTATCTCTCTCCCTTAAGATTTTCTTGAAGCCAGTACTATTCTCTATAGTGAACATTACCAAATACAGTACTGACCTGGAGAACAGAAATGCTAATTTCCAAAGCTAATTTCCATCTCTACCTGTTAAAAAAAAAAAAAAAAAAGAGTCACTTTGTTTCTACTCAATGTCTGACAGTGAAAAAGCACAAGACCTTTATAAAATAAATAAGTGTGATGTGATTTGCCCTTACTAGAACATCGCAGCAGGACCTGGAAGTATTGCAAATGTTTAAAGGAAACAATCAGCTAAATGTCGGATGTGGTCTTTTTGGCAATTAGAATGTATAATGATGAATACTTGTACTAATATGAAGGTTATGAAAAATTCCAATCATTAGAAAGAAGGTGATTTTATTTTTTTCTGTGCATGATGAGCATAATCAACATCAGCAGTTCTCAAATACCAAAGCGCTTCCACTGATCAGCGGAAATATTTATATCCCTGTTGTGGGTTAACTGCAGTAGGGTGCTAAACCCCACGGAGCTGCTCACTCACTCCTTCCAGTGGGCATAAGGGCAAAAGTGAGAATATTCATGAGTAGAGATAAAGACAGCTTAATAGGTGAAGGAAATAAAAAAAAAAAGAAAAAAGAAACCCAAGACAAACAGGTGATGCAATCTCTCCCCATCAGCCAACAGATGCTGAGTCAGACCCCTGGAAAACTCCATACTCCCTCTAGCTTTTATTGCTGGACACAACATATTACCATAGAATCACAGGATCACAGAAAGGTTGGGGTTGGAAGGGACCTCTCGAGATCATCTAGTATAACCCATCTGCTAAGGAAGGTACACCTGGATCAAGTTGCACAGGATCCAATCCAGGTGGGTTTTGAATATCTCCAGAGAAGGAGACTCCACAACCTTTCTGAGCAGCCTGTTCCAGTGCTCTGCCACCCTCAAAGTAAAGAAGTTTCTCCTCATATTCAGATGGAACCTCCTGTGCTTCAGTCTATTGTTGGGCACTACTGAAAACAGTCTGGTCCCATCCTCTTGACACCCACCCTTGAGATATTTATAAGCATTGATAAGATACCCTCTCAGCATTCTCTTCTCCAGGCTGAACAGGCCCAGCTTGCTCAGTCTCTTCTCATAACAAAGACGCTCCAGATCCCTAATCTTCATAGTCCAGAACTCCTTTCAGTAATTCCTTGTCTTTTTTAAACTGGAGAGCCCATAACTGGATGTTGTACTCCAGATGAGGCCTCACCAGGACAGAGCAGAGGGGGAGGACAACCTCCCTTGACCTGCTAGTCACACTTTTCCTAATGCACCATTATGGTACAGAGGAATACGCCTTTGGTCAGTTGTGGTCAGTTGTCTCTGTTGTCTTGTGTCCACAGTCTACTCACTTGCAGGGCAGCATGAGAAACAGTGAAGGTCTTGGTACTGTAGAGGTAACAAGTGAAACATCAGACTGCCATCAGCACACTAGTCACTAGTCCAAAGCAAAGCACTAGGAGCTACTATGAAGGAATTTAACTCTTTTCCAGCCAAAACCAGTACAATCACTTAACAGTTGCTATTAGGCTAGAGTTTGTTTGGGTTTTTTTTTTCACATGGAAATGTTTAAAAGGTTGGTCTTTGGGCAGATATGTGTGTGACTTCTCCTGTTCTTAAAAATTCAGTGAAAATCCTTGTAGTAAATTCTTATGATACTCTTTCACTTCATTTAACTTCACTTCACATACTTGTAATCATATAAGGATAGTTTGGTAAAATGAATTGCTTTCATTACAAAATGTTTGTGGAAAAATAAAAAAAATACATTTTTCAAGTCAGATTTCATTAAAACTGAATTAATATTAGACTACTTTCATAAACCTGCTAACACATCTACTTTAGAACAACATGAGACGTGGAGTGTTTTCTGAAAGTCTGGTAAAACTCCCAGGATTCTCAGGGATTTCTAGTTTTAAATGTTTTTGAGACTTCTTTTTTTTTTTTGACGGTTCCAATGTAAACAAGACATGATTTGGCTATATTTCACTTTCTATTATTGGATACAAAATAACCTAAAATGTCAATTGAGACAAAATATTGTGAGTACATATTAGCCAAGGGTGAGACAGGGAGGAGGGGAATATTCTATGAAAAATTTTTGTAATCTGAGTTTGAAATTTCTGAAAAGCATTGATATGTTCTTGACTTTTAATAATTCTTAATCTCCTTGATCTTGTATTTACTCACTGAAAGTTTCTTACATTTTAGTAACATAGGCAGTCATTCAGCAGTTATTAAAGCCTAATTAAAACCACTGTCATGAAAAAGTTCCCTAAAGTGCTCCTTTAGGGATGCCACTGTATCTTTTCAAGGCTTGTATCTCTTTCTGCTCTTTCTACAACGAAGAGAGCTGAGTCACGGTAAATGCTATTTTCAGCAATGAGATTGCCTCATGCAGTAGCATTCCCTCTGGACTGAAGAGCTGACAGTGTTGCAAATACACCAGCTCACTTAGAAGGACTGAACTACTACTAACTGGTCCAGGTAAAGCCAGGCAACAGATAAAGCAAGAGGAAAGTCACTTCAACAGAGAAATTGTTCTCCGTGAAAACAGGGCTGCTTTATGTTTGTCATTTCAACAGTTTAGGTTGAAAGTGAAAACACAACTGGGAGTCTTTTCATTTTATTTTTTTTTTCTCATTGCGTTTCACATACTTCATGTTTTCCTGCACTCTGCCTCATGCACCCTCTTAATCTCTTTCTCTCCCACTTTTCTGGACTCTACATTCCTATCCCTCTACTGCTGTTCCAACTCATAGTTTTCATCTGTTCACACCCTCCTCTTTCTGTGTTCTGCCTCATGCAGCTTCTTAGTCTCCTGCTTCTCTTTGACCCTACTGGACAATACGTTTCTGTCCTCCTGTTGTTGCTCCTCCTAGTTTGTTTGAGATCTTGCTACCATGGTTCCTTCTTTCCTATGCCATTCACCAGTTCTTCCCTGCTTCAGAGATAACTCTGAAAATATCTTTGGCATTCCAACCTCTACTACTTAAAGTCTTCATGTTACTATACCATAAAACACCTTGAGATGAAGTTTTTCCAGCAGATGCTGAATAAGATGGTTAAAGTCTTTCTTTAGTGTCAAGGGTGTTGGTCATAATGAAAAAGTATTACTGGAGGGGGTGAAAAATGCAGAAGATGAAGGTGAAAGAATTTTCTTCCTTCCTGTACCTGACATTTATGTCTCTGGACTAGTTTCTCCTTCAAACTCCTTTCTTGTTTGTCTAAAATATACTCAATGCTTTTCAAATATTTACCATGGTAACAATAATAATAAGGAACATATGATGAAGGATAAAGTGGCTTCTTTTATATACACTTAGAAGTGAGCTTCACAAAATATTATCACTACAGGACTGTAGTTGATTTTGCCTCACTAAATTCCTAAGAATATGCTTATTCTTCTGTCCTTGTCTTAAATTCTTGCATATTGGTTGTATACACTGACAAGTAGCTGCTATATTTCACCTCAGGTACAGTTGTACTTCAGTGCTTTGTCTAGTCTATACTTAAAATCTCTTGGGATAAAAGGTAACACATGAAGATATGCAGAATTGTACTCATTTTATTACAATCTAGTTGTAAAAACTGAAAGAAATGAAAATACAACCAGTAATTCACAGCTAATAAAATTCTGTAAATTCTGTAACTCACCTATACACAAAACAACAAAAAAACAAACAAAGCAAACAAACAAGCAAACCCACACTTGAATTGTTTAATTCCAAAATAACATCCATTCACTTCTTGATTCTTAAACAAACTTTTCATTGACTCATTCATCAAATGTTGAGGTCAGAAAATAATGTTAACATACAGTAAAAATTCCTAATGACCACCAGTTGCATGTAAGGTATCAATGTTTTGCTTATTGTATATGACACAGAAGGAGGAAGTAACACAACCTGCATTTTATTACTTGAATCAGATGCAAAGGGTTTTCAAAACTTCAAATTCAACTGAAAGCAGCTGTTGGGAAAATATCATTACATTATACCTTAAGCTACAAAAGCCAATTTAATGGTGACATTTTATTTTATTCAGATGGTCCCTTCTTTTACTCTGTCTAACCCAGTAAAGCCTGTGGAAATTGTATCTGGATGAAATCACCAGAAGGTGAAGGGCCCATGACTAAAAACATTCTTTAAAGATTATTCAGGGTTGCAGTCAAATGGAATAGCAGCACTAACGAGAGCAAAGGTCTCCATATCTACAGGAAGTAATATTACATCATTTAGCAGTACCTTTAAGAAAACACAGTCTTGTTACTAGACTTGGTTAAATGTTGATTGAAGTGCTGTACATAGCCATTAGATACCAGAATAAACATACATTTTAAAAAGGGGTATGCCATTTTTCTAGATCAGTACACAATGGTGTTTGCAGGTGGAATTAGTCCACACTCCACTCACTTTAAGTCACAGTTGTTGCACTAGTTTAACTGTTTCCATGATTTGAGTGAATTATTTCTGATATGTCACTTATTTTAGATGTTAATATATTCGCCCTACCTGATGGCTGAGCAGAACCATTGTACTTTTACCTCTAAGTCCAATATATGTGATAAAAGCGTGAGAGCAGTTATTCAAGTCAGGGAAGACGTGAACCTGTGCCAGTGTCCGGCTCGTGACTGCAGTCAGCAGAGGACACTTAAAGGAGTGTGAGAGTGAAATGTCTCTGCCTTTTGGCAACTCTCCTGGTTTCAGCACCACAGGTACATCTCATCTTTCTGTCTGGCACCCCTCATAGAATTTGCTTCCATGAAATGGTGGTTATTTCCTTCTTTAACTAATTTAGACTTTTCATTTTCACAGCAGTCTGTGACAGTGAACTTCACAATTTAAATTTTTGCTATATGAAAAAACATCCTACTCCCTTTTGTTTTCAACCTACTGCCAGATGATACCTTCACTTAGTGCCCTGCTGAACTTGTTATGAAAAATGCTGAATAATTGCTGCTAATCATCTATTAAGATTAGAAGAGATTAAAATATAAAACTAAATTATTCTTCTTTTCATGCCATGGAAGCAAATCCTGATTAACTCTAAGAACTAAGCCCAAAGGAATAGAAATGTGCGTAGAAACTAGGTGTACAGTTCCTTTAGGGGGAAAAAAAAAATAACAAAACAAAACCCAGGGAGACTGCTGCATTGACGAACTTGTATATCTATATCTTCGCTGGCATACTAGATCCAGTAATGCTACCATTCTGAAGAGTTACCTTTAAGAAGGAGATGGTTCTCTTATGTGTATATTCTGTTTATTTGGGGAATTTGTCAAAACTCTTTAGAATATCATTGTCAACATCTTTATTTCTTAAAGAAATGAAGGTGGATGGCTCCAGAGTTTGTCAAGAAATCATCATAGTTACACCTAGCTATCATCGGAAGAAAATATACATATATATATATCTATCCTTATATCTTTTTTTAATAAAAATCTAACCTAAGTATTGCAGTATACTAATTTCACTTTACTAGCGTTTTGTGTTAAATAAAGCTTAAATGTAAAACCATGCTTCATTCACAAACCAAACAAAATTCTTTGATTTTCCTCCAAATTCAATGACCTGAAAATTATTATTAAATCTTGGGATACCAGTTACTTTCAGGTTCTTTCACATTCCCCCAAAACAACAAAGAAAATCTCATTAAGCTATCTATTATTCTTTGTAATGTTCATAAAGTTTCCATGTACCTTGAAGCTACTAATTCACTCCATGAATGATCTCAGATGAATCTAACCAATGAAGAGTTTAAATAAACATCTATTATAGATTTAAGAAGTAACTCTCTGTATTTGCAGAGGTGTCCTTACAAATAATTATCCAGTAAGTAACTATGACTTTCATATGTAGTTTACAACAAACTTGAATGTGAATGTTCTCTTGTTGTGCATCTGCATGATCAAGACTTAAACCAGATCTTTTTCCTGCTCATGAATGAATCAGAAAATGGATATTTTTATCCATTTTCACAAAGACCTTTCTAAACAAAAGCATAGCAAAAGCTTAAATATACAGACACAAAGAATTTTGAGAACATTCAGGCTAGTCAGTGTTGTCAAATAAATTTCTTGCAAAGAGAAGAGTGTTTATTATTCTGAACAACAATAGTGCTGATGTAGGAGAATTCTTCAAAAATCCCCACTCATCCAACTTTTGTCTTTGCAGTTGAAAGTTCATTGGAGTGGAGTTTGAACTGATGGAGAGATTAGAAGTATGGAAGCATTGCTGAAATTCTGCAACTGTTATGAAGCATAAACATTAGGAAATTAATTTATTTTTCCCAACTGAATTGTCTATGGTGTGCAATATTTGAGTTGGCAAGACTTAAATAGTTTGGTCATGTTAAAGTAGATCATAACCCAATTTCTTTAAATGATTTTTTTTTTTCCTTTTTTCCTAAGGCATTTACATTATTTATACAGCCAATGTGGTTTTCTTTATTGTTTTAGACTATTCTTTGCTTGTTCACAAAACACAAAATCGTATTCCTTTATGCATAAATGGTTGATTTATGCATCTGTTCCAACAGCTGTTTTAATGCAAAAAGGATGAAGTGAAATAAAAATTGAACTGGGAATTTGCATGCTTTTCTGCTTCAAAATGCATGCTTATGTTGAAAAAATTACTGCAGTATTTCATTGCATTAGGCTAATTTGTTTATACCAATACTGATCTGCAAATTTAGTGCAAATGATGCTTACGTTTGTAAAATTGAAAAAGTAGATTAGCCCGTGAGGAAAGCACATCTTACAAAATACTCTTCCTAGTTCCATTTTTAAGAATGGATGAAGCAATTTTAATGTGAGAATATCAGTCATTGGAGGCAACATACGTTTACCAGCTTTAGGTCCAAATGTAAAAAGACGTTTAAGCAAAGGAGTTGGGAAGGGAGAAAAATGCTATCAGAATATTGTAAACCAGAATTTTCAAACTATGCTGCTGAGTGGTGTGGTGGAACCTGATTCAGCATTTCTCTATGTAGTAAGTTTTTTTTGCCAGTTTTTTGTTTTGTTTTGTTTTTATTTTTGTTTTTGTTTGTTTGTTTGTTTTCTTTCCAGACTGTCAGGCATGCTACACATTTGCATTCCGTTTAATTTACAAATTATGACTTTCACAGTGTGTTGTAAAACCCACCTTTCTTTGAAGTATTTGCAACTATTAGAGAGTCCGAAGGGTTGTGAATTGTTAGAAGGGCAAACGATTACGTTTAAATTTGTCTAATTCACTGGTTGTTAGCTGTAATGAATACTGATGTATATGAAGCATGCCGAGCAGCTTTTATGTTCATATCTGCTAGCAAGTGTGTCTGGCTGCTTTGTTAGAAATGTTTTCTTGTTGCAACTACCTAGAAGCACATTTTAAAACATTATTTCTAATTAAGTATGGAAAGGATTCTGCCTGCAGTGACCATATTTTAGTGGAAGTCATTCACAAAGTATGATATATAGGTTACAGAGTATGTCTGCTTTGAAAGTTAGGGCATATCATGGGATACTTACATTTTTTATAATTTTGTGATGATGTTTTAATCATTTAATCCAAGAAAAACTACATTGTTCAGCTGAATTGTATAAACCTTGTAAGTAAGAAATTCTATTCCCAACTAGAAACAGAAGCAAGACTTTTCATACTACAGAAGATATTCCAGTCTGTAGGCAGAAGTCTGTACTTTTTCAGAAACTGTGCATGTTTAGTCTGCATCATACACTGTAGTAGAATATAAACAGTTATATGTGATATATACCCCAAGTCATCTATAGCTGTAGATCTTGAAAAAGATGTTTCTAACAACCTCAAACAAGGAGGCTAACACATACTGATGGTTTGGAGAATGTTTCTGTGCAATTCACCTCCGATTCCTCTCCTCCAGCCCCAATGAGATGCTCAAAAAGAGCTTAAAATTCTTTGAAGGCCATCCTGCAAATTGCTGCCTCCTAAGAAATGATGATAGCTAGCAGTACTATGCTACTCTCGAACAAGGACAAGCTAAAAGAGGTTGTAATTACTCTTCTACTCTCACTTCTGCTGTTGAACGGCAGATATGCCACATATGTGGTATATGAAGGATTTAGATTTTGAATTCTTCCTTATAAGGAAGTCTTTTCCCTGGCATTTAATGGAACAAATACAGCTCTGAATGCTTTCTAGTCCTGTGTTGGTGTGGCATATCATCTGGTCTATATTTGTTAATTCCGGTGGAAATCACAGATCGAGGAAGCATTTAGAGTTTTAGAGGTTGTTGGGTTTTTTTACGCAAGTAGGGTGGGAGTGTTTACTTTGAATAATTACTTAATTGTTACAATTGTTCAATTAATTAATTAATTGAACAATTAATTAATTGTTTTTCACATGCAAACAGTTTGACTGGGGTCAAAATCAGACCTAGAAACTTAAATAACTGAAGCCTGCAGATAGGTGTCAAATGCACCATTTCTTCTTGCACATTTATCTTGTTCAACGTAGGGAGACTGGGATTAATTAGAAGAATAAAAATTTTGTTAAACAAGGTTTTATAAAGTAGATCTGCATTTCTCCTGGATTTAAAACTAAAAGAACTATTCACCTCTTGGTATATCCATTGCATCTCACCATTGACATTCAGGCAACTCGAACACAGCAACAAGTCAACCTTTGGTGATGAAACACTAATGAATCTTTAAAAGGTATGTTGATGTAATACTATGCTTATGGGATAGTGAGTTATATATTTTTGTTTTCTACTTATAAACACACTGGTTGATAAAATACTTCAATTCCTTAGGAACCTGAATTTTTTCCTTGCTGAACTTTAATTTTGAAGCTTATTGTTCATTTTTATTGGGAAATTGTTTTCCAGTGAAAAACAAGGAAACGGAAGAAGTTTGGTACAAAAAAAAATAAAATTAAGCAATATTTGTTTTGATAAAACTGCACAAATTAAACAAGTAAGAAAAAAAATCTCTGACTATCTTCCCCTCCATCTCAAAGATCTTTCCATTTAATACAGTGGTAAGACTTTAGGTATAATTTCTGAAAATTAATAGTTTGACTGTTCACTTCCTGAAAAGCCTGATTCTCTGGCCTGTTCTGTGCTGATGGGTCTTTCATATCTTTTGCTTAAAGAAACATAAGATTTTTGGACATAAAAAAAAAAAAAAATTCAAGAGGCTCTTTTGATAATAATTTAGTCTTCAGTAGTAAATTGGATGTATAAAATTGTTGCATCCTGCTACTTTCTGTTTTGTTCCTCCATAGTACTTTATGGAAGTTTTACTGATGTCTTATATCATAATGAACAAATTTGTATATATTTTGTTTCAGGAAAGGATTGAAATATATCTCCAGTTTGGAAAGATTGTGAAAGTAGATGTCATAGATCCTTAGAGGGTAAAAAATATGCTATAAGGTATGTTTACATATGTAGAAAGCCTGCCATTTTCAGCATGCTGTTACTCTAACATCAGTGTGAACTGCACACATATGACAATGAAGGATATAACAATACGCAAGGATAAATTTAGGCAATTAAATCTCACTGATGTATTGATTTTTCAATGGCAGCCAATTGTCTAGCTTTGGACACTTGGAGAAATCAGGACTGATTTAAAAACTCAGCACTTCGACTGCTTCCAAAATGCATGACTAGTTATGAAATAACATTTATGGAAATGTAAATTAAAACCAGGATATTTGTTCAAAAAATACTTACCCAAACAGGCTTAAGATTGTCAAAGAATTTGTGTGTGAAAGATTATGTGATTAGAAATTATTTATCTTAAAAAAAAAGTCTCTGAATTGCATACGAATTTCCACTCATATTTGTAAGATTATTGGAACCAATACAAAGACAGGGTAAAATGAATTGGCACACAACTGGAAGTCTTCTGTAATTTGAACAACTGCAGCTCCTTTGTCAGTTGAGAAGTCACTTGAGAGTACACACAACCGGACACCATAAAACAATATACTGCATCCTTTCACATTCATAAATCTACTCCTGCCTTTGTCCTGTAAGCAATGTCTCCTTGCATGTGATTATCTTTCCAAGTATTGGCCAGAATATGTTTATCTTTGGTTAGCAATGTTTTTGCTTTTCCTTTGCTTTAAAGTTTCTAATATTCTGTCTTCGGGAAAGAAAAAAAAAAAATCTTGAACATTTTAATTAGATACAAAAGTTTAGATGTGTAGATTGATTTAATATGATTTCCAGGGAGAAAAGGTCCTCTTTTTTTTAATTTATTTTTCTTATTTTATTTTTCTTAAATCAAAATAAGATATTTTAAACTACAGATGAAATAAGGCTCTGAAGAATTACATAGAGTTCGCATATTTTTAGAAGTCTGTATTTAAAATTAATGCTAAAGTATGTGGCAGTATGTGTGGGGATTTTTTACAAAGTTCATTGAAACACTGAAGAAATTACAGCATTGTAATTTCTTAATGTTACACATGGTATATAAAAAATATTTTGATAGCTAAAAAACAAATGCTAAGAAAACTGGCTGATTATATAAGCTCAATCTAGAATCAGCTCAGAAAATATTTTCTAATCCCAGAGAGGTAAGTTTTTATTTAGCAACAGTAATGGCGGGTAAACCAACTTCCTTATTTAAAGGTAGTGCTTCATAAAAGTTTGTATAAGATATAGGCCTTATACATAGCCCCTGCAGTAACAGAGGATTACTTTTTTTGCTGTCTGAGGTTTTCTCCACTGCAACATGCCTGTTTTCCTTATAAATTTTTTGGTATCTATTTTCAAATAATTGCTTCCCTTCTATGTAGTATAATATATTTTAATTATATTTTATTTAATTTATTATGTGTCTGAGATTACATCACCTCACAGCCCACACTTAAATACCCAAGAAATCATATTGCTGTGTACATCCACTGGGACAAATTCTCCTCTAGTATATATACCAAAAGAAATCTCTGATGACGAAGTTTACATGGAAGTCAATTAAGTGGCCATCATTTACAACACTTAATTTTACCATCAAACTCTAAGCAGGGACCGTATTTTCCCAAATGTGTGTAGACACACTATGATCAGGAGGTCTCCGTGAGGTATTTGTTCTAGGGGTTGTTGAAATAGAAATACATGATATTCATAGAAAAAAGCAAGAAGGATTTTGCTCAGTGAGTTTCATCCACAGTTAGAAATGATTATGAAAAGCACAAAGATACAGTAAAACCAAATGCAGGAGTATTTCCCCTTCTCCCTCATACAAAACTGTTACATTTACATGACAGTAGTTAACAGTTGTGTGTGGACAAACTATTTCATGCTTATGTTCAGACTAGTCACACGTTAATATCTGTCTCCCTTCTATTCAGCTGAAAAATACTCAGATGACTGGGAGGGGTTTTTGAGATTTTCTTTTCATTATTTGTTTATTTTAAATAGTCATCTGAGTATTTTTAGCTCTAATAACCCATTATGTAGTCCCAGCTTCATGGCCATGTTGACTTCACATTAAAAAGTATCTATACATGTGGCTCCACCAACATCAATAGGAGAAGGGAAATATGTGACAGTTGCTAAAGATGTACTTCCGAAATCATGCTTCTTATTTGCTTGCACAAATGGTCAAAGAGAGTGATGAGTGACCTCTTGCTCTGAGTTCAAGCAAGTTACAAAAGGCAAAGAAAAATGGTACCGCTGGTCACTGACAGATGAACTCCCCATTTGTCAGTAGTTTCATTGGAAAAGCAGGTAACAGCCTGACTAATGTCACTGAGAAACTTCTGCATCAGCTTTGTCCCTCAGCACCTATGCTTTGTTTAGAATTATTGCAGCAGTAATACAAGCTTTGCACATTCTCAGGAGCTAATTTCATTAACAGTCAATGAATTGTCATAAACTACTGCAGAACTGTAGAATGCAGTATTGACAAAGAGGATGAAATAGTGAAAGAATGATAATGAAAGAATAAAATGAGGACTAATACTTTGAATAATAGAACAGAGTTAAATCTCAAAGTATCATATCTTCTGGAACTTAGAAAAGGTAAGCCTAGAATCTGGGTTGTCAGGTAAACTAAAAAAGGTAATATAAATTGATGTATTCTGAGTTTCACTCAGCAGGTTGACAAAGCCATTTACATCTCTGAGTGTTAGACATAGCAAGATAGGACAAAAGAATCAGCTTACTCCTACCATTGGTTCCCACCAGTTTTGTCTCTGAACTTTCTAGTTCTTTCATCCATTGATGAATTCAGGCTATATTTCCTCAGTTCTGTCCACTTTTGTCAGTCTTACCCCATATTAAGCTAGAAAACGTGTGAAGACGTTGTTCAAGGCTGGAACTATTTCAACAGCAGATGCCTCTAAGCCCACTTATAATCCATTTACATCAGTTTTCATGCTATTCTGAAACCTTCAAAATTTCTTCCCCATTTCAACACTCATGACACGAGTTCTACAGTTCTCTCATCTGCAGTGATGAATGTCTTGACAAGGAAAGGCAAAGAAAGAAAGACTGAGATCCAACATCGTAGACTGTTTTTACAGATGATGACTTCAGTTCCAGTCTAGAACACAGAGGTCCATCACACTTGCTTCTATGGAAACAATTTTGCTCTCTTTCCACTTCCCAGAGGACATACGGCTGTGTTCCAGATCAGTACCGTAAGTAGAATGCTTGTCCCACACTTCTGCTAGAGACTTGTTCAGTTAACTTCTGTCAGACACTTCTCTGCCTTCATTATACTCCTTGAGCAGTATGTGAAGCTGGTCAGATGTCTTTGGTTCCCAAAGCTGATGCAGTATCTGGGAAGCTCCACTTCTTCCCATCTTACACTTCACACTGTGGCCTTTCTTATTGACATCCAGTATGCAGAAGTCTAAAATGGCATTAAACAGTGTCAAAGCAAATAAAACTTTGTCTAAAGGTTGTAGTGCTAACACAGAGGGAGAGAGATGACAGTATCCACATGAATTTTCCATTTTGACTTTACTGTTAATTCCTAGCTCCTCTTCCCCTACTGTAGTACTAAGGACTTGCAAATTGATAGCATTTCAGGTCTCTTCAGTGCCCTGACCTTGTGCACAGCATATGGAAAGGTGAAGAGAAGTTGTGGTGCTAGGCAATGCCAAAGCGTACGTGCTTATCTTATCTTTGATAGTCCCACAATATGGGGCATGCCCTTGTCACTTCATGCAGAGGGCAGGGGATAAAGGTCGTCAGGCAGCACTGGGTTGCAACTGCTCCTCAGCTCGCTGCAAGCCTTGTAGTTACAAAGTAAGAACTGGTGACCCCGTAAAATCTGCCAAGTATTTCAAAATAGAAAGCAGAAAACAATTTTCAATAGCAGAGCATGAGGAGGTACAACATTTTACAGTCTTGTCACAGAGTAATCACATATATTACTGTATACCTTTATGCTACTCTAAACCAGATAGACCTCAAACATATGTATCCTTAGTGTTTTAACAGTAACATTAATTAAAAAAATAGTAGCAAAGATAGTTATGTATGATTTTACTTTTACTTTTTATCCAGTATTTGTCAGCCTTTATTCAATACATGTACATATAGTCCATTATTTTATCAGTGAGAGGATAGTAGATTACTTTTTCTTTTCTTGCTGTTTGTGTGATTTCTGTGTTTTAATGATTTTAAAATGGCAAAGAAAAAATATAACAGTCTACAAACAATCATTTTTTATGTATATGTTAAACTTCAAGGCAATATAAAAATGGTCAGATTCTGTTGCAAATATCTCTTTTTAATGCATTTAATTATTTTCACACTGCTCTGGGGTCAGCCCAGGAAGGATATGTCTTCATCTGATAGCCTTAATCTAATTCTTCTTTGCAATTAACCTCTGATAGCCTTTTTAGCCTCTGTTTAGAACACCCTACCATGCCTGTCCACACTTCTAAATATACCCTGATCCATGCCTCTATTTTTGTACACAAAACAGCCCAGAAATTATCTTTCAAGATCTGCACATTCAGTTCAGAGACGTATAACTGGTGTCACTTTGCTGATGTTAGGTACATCCATGCAGAAAGGAAGCTATAGGAGACAACAACACAGAAAATAAGAATTTATATTTAAAAACAAAGAATATAAAATAATTTTAAATACATCTACCTAAATAATTTTGATAAATGTGTTATTTTTTTTACCTTTTTTTTTTAAGTTTTCTGTAGACACCTTTCCTGCCCACTCAGAGTTTGAAAGTAAAGTCTGATAAGAAATTAATATTTCTTTGAATCAAATTGGATTTGTACTCAATAATATCTGACTGAATTATGGTGGTAATGTCATCAAAGTCACTGTAAATTCCCCCTTTCCATAATATTTGGAGACTTTTTGTCCTTTCTCTGTGACTGAAAGCTATGCGTGTGTGTGTGTGTCTGTATATATACATATATATATATATATATTATTTATTTATTTATTTACTTTCCACAGTATGTCTTTCACCTGGCCTTCATTAATATACCGCTTAATTCTCTCATACCTGATTTATCTGACCAAAGCCCTCTGTGCTTTTTTCAGGGGGGATACTGTGGGTCTGAACAGTGATGCCTGGTCAAGGCATATCTGAGATCACCAGACAAACTGCTATGTCCATGTGAAGCATCACAGTGTTTATGTGGATAGAAAATCTCAGTTCTGAAAGCAGAATTGTGTCAACTCCTTATCATGATGAGTCAAGTGCCACCCTGATGTTATTACCATGTTTCAGAGCTGCCACAAGCTCAAGTACATCATTCATATGTACACTTCACTGTGCTGTTAGCATATAGACGTAGCCTCATGATCTAAGGAAGTCTGGGGGAAACTAGGTGAATCAGGTAGGTGTCCTGACTCACAGCCTTGTGCTCTGATTAGTGGATCATTGCTCCTCTCTTCTACATATCCAGGTGTTTCCAGCTTTTCTCCAAGGATCTCAATCAAAAAGTTAAAATAAAGAATCCCACTGGTATTGGTGGGCTGTGAGTCAGCTTCAAAATGAATAAATTTGATTTTTGGTATTTGTGTTGCAGTATTCCTTATTGAAAACAAATTCCTATTTTTTTTTTTTCTTCTTTCTTCCATGCAATTTTTTGTTGTATTTTCCCGTTGTTGACCTAATACTGGCTGAGGCTGATTAGTATTGTACCTTCTCAAAATAGGTTGTTACAAGAACAGCAATGCAGAGCTTTAGTCATCTTTGGGATAACATTGGCAGCCTTTTGTCCCTAATCACATACAGGAAGACAGAGCAGTACTTGTTTCTACAAAATATTATATGTACCAAAAAGTGTACAGAGTAAGTAGTCTGTATTCGCATACATTCAGAAATCACAGTGTTGGGTGTTTAAGGAGGATGATTCTCTCTCTTGTTGTTTGGACTTTGTCAGTCAAAAAAAGCCGGTTACAATCTTGCCTGAAGTTTAAGAATTCTCATATTTACCAAGAGCTTAATTCCAGTCATATATAATATTCATAGTGCTCATATTTCACACTGCATTTGTTAGGTACATACCATACCATAAATCACCTGGAACAGAAACAATACCGCGTAGTGAACTGAAGATCTTCAAATGAACTATTCATAAATGAACTGCAGACCATGGCTTGTTTCCTGAGAGGGGGGAAAAAAAAAAATAATTAGGAAAGGCATCAAAATTTCATGACCACTTCATGAATAGACAGAAGTGGAAGGATAATAGAGAAGCCAGCCTTTGTAGCTTTTTGTTTTGCTCAAAGTTTTCAAATTCTTGAATATGTTACTTTTTCTGAGTAAATAACAAAAAAAAAGAAAGATTGCATACGAATCAAAAAAATAAGTAAAATAAGCAAACTTCACTCTATTTTCATAAGGGTTTGATCATCCATCCTGTTTACAAATAGCTATGTTAATCATTGCAATCTGAAAATTCTGTGATATTTTAGTATAAATAGTTTATGACTCTAAGCTTTCCTTTAGACCTGGTTCTTATAAACAGTTTGCCTAATTACCTTCCAAGTGTTCCTGTATCTCCTGATTAATGAAAGATCTGTCTTGTGGCTTACACGCTAATTGATTCAAACCTAATGAAAAATAAAGAAAACAAAATTCTAATATACATCATAATGTCACAGAAATCCACATATTCTAATCTAGAAAGCACTTAAATACATGCTCAGTTTACAGACATGTTATTTGATTTCAGCTGAAGTTAAGCAGGTTAAGTGAATATGCAAGTGTTTTTTCTCTTTTTTTTTCCTGAATCACAGTACTGCCAGCTGACTGAAACAGAAGTATCTGCATTGTAATATTGTTTAAATAGAAGATAGATCTATTACTGTGACCCAGACAGCTGGCAAGCAAGACTAGATGTGATCAGAGCACCACGTAAGCAGTAAGAATATCATAGCACTTGATACTGTGCATTGGTATGATTTTGGATGGTATATTTAGGTAGACAGGAAAACAGAAGGAAAGTAAATGAAGTGATGCAGTTTGGAGTGTAAAATAAGACAAAGAGGACAAGAAGTACAGGATGAAACTGGTGAGGAAGAGAGTTAATTCAAATGACTAGGCAAAAACTGAGTTACATCCATTCTCAATGCAGTGAACTTAATGAAGTGAGTAAAGTTACATGCAGTCTTGCACTACGTGTTTTTAAAGTTGACCAAAGCCCAGCATCTGTGGCGTCACTAAAGACAGAGGATATTTGTTCCTAATAAAAAAATAACATGTCCTCCTAAGCACAGTTATATCATTGCCACTGCAAAGAGAAATTAAACCTTATTCCAGCTTTCTCTGAGTGTTTTGAAGTTATACCTAACAAAATCCAAGTTATTCTGAATATTGGATAGCTCTGTAGAATTACCAAAGGTCTGCTTGTGTGAGTCACTGTTTCTCCTGCAAAACCTTACAAATCTGTATGTTTAAATGAATATTTACTTGCTGAGATGTAAGATGGACAAAGCATTTTTTTTTCTGAAAATCACTGTGAATTTCACTCGAAATATCTGTGTTGACTCAAGTAAAATTGTGACAATATCTGTCTTGCCCAATTTGACCCCAGTTCGAAAGCCTAATCTACAGTCTTCCCAACATGTTTGTTTTCTTCTCCTCCACTTTGATAACACTGAAGCTGAAAATAACAGAAGTTTCATGGAAAGCATCAAACATTATATTAGTAACTTTATCTTTCAACATAAGGGAGCACTTTTGGGATTCATTTTCTTTAAGCTCATCAGAAATATTTGCCTGTAGAGGAAATGGTCTCTAAAACACCTAATCTGAATATGGCTTCATTTGAAGAGAAAGTGAACTCACTTTCTTCTTCAGTGGTGACTTTTGGTCTTGAAGCTCTTCTGTCTTTTAGTTCCTTTTCACTAGCATCAAAAAGATATTGTGTGTAAGATTCAATAAAAGTTTAATATTTCTCTTTATTGTAAACAAATATAGTATTAGAATACTATACAATACTAAGAAGTGTTTCAATCAACAATTTAACCCCACTATTTAACTTTCATTAGATTGCTAAGATAAAGAGGAATATTTTTAGAATGTCATGATATCTGTCTTTGTATGACTGAAAGCTGTTGAAACTAGTTTACTTATTGAAAAGTGCTGTTTCTTCATAATAATTCATCCTGCACACATGATGCTTGCCTTACTGGAGAGAGGAAATGATGCTAAACAGAGGGATGAATAAGAGAAAGCAAATATCGTGGCAAGAGAATAAAGGCATTTATCAAACACTATCATAGAAAACTTTTTTTTTTTTTTTTAGGTAAATGGAATGTTATTTTGCAATTTGACAGTGAGATAAATCATGAATGATTAGGAGTTTGTTTGGTGATGTGTAAAACACTTGTGTGACTGCACGTGAACAATACACACAGCCACTCACTCCATCACTCTGAATATGCCCTGTAGTGAAGGACACAGAACCTGATGTTGCTCAGACTGTTAGTGCTGAGAAACATGAATAACTCCTTCAGTGCTAGTAGAGTTATTCTAGATAGACTCTGTACACAACAAAAACTTAGACAAGTATTTAAAAAAAGTCTCTGAAGTCAAACAAATTCTTAAAGCATAATATAAAGAACTTTATTTTAGAAACTAAGCAGTTGCTAGATTAAAGGGAAAGGAAAACTGATTGAATTACATCAGCCATCACAATCATGAGCAGAATTGAATGCAAATGGAATATGAAGAAATTGGTATCAATATTCAGAGTTCAACAGAAATACCTTCCACTTATTATTTTGCAGTATGGCAAATTTGCTTATAAATCACTATAATATCTATCACTGTATTTACACAGATCACTGTTCTGAAAAAAAGAAACTCAGTAATTATAAGGGCCAAAGTCTTAATATACTATATTATGTTCTGTAAACTTCATTTTCTAAACAAAGGAGAAAAAAAAATAATTTTTTAAAGTAAATTGGATTAATTTATGATGTAATCAAAAATACCATACCAAGCACAGAACTTCTCAACCACTGAAAAGTGCAGACTGATAAATTGATTTAAAATTATGACTGTTTACTATGACTGAGACCAGGAAATTAAAATAATATCTTACCAAGTCCCTGTTGTTTGAATTAGAAATATGTCAGCTTTGGTTCAAAGCTTTGAACAAAAAAATGCATATGCAGTGGGATTCAACCTGGGTTTTTTTGTCTATTTTTAATGAAGATAGATAATTTTTTACTATTATACAAGCAGGATTCATCCATACTTTGCACCACAGTACTGCTGCTGCCTTACTGAAAAATATGCTGTCTTCTTCGCAACCATAACATGAACTAAATAAGTTTGATCTTCAAATTCCAGGCAAAGGCTCTATTCTTGGAAAAATATAGGTTTGACAATATAAACTGAACTAACTGGGTCTGGAAGGAACTGAAAGAGAATGAATAGGAGAGGAAGTTTTGTTTTCAAGATCTTTTTATAACACATATGCATTCTAGCTTTACACAGAGAAAGTATTCTTATTCGTGTCTGAATACAGCCTAGGGACTAGAGTGTTTAAATTTTCTTTATAACTGAATATATACCTATGTTTAGACAATTTGTTATGTAACATTAAAGGCACTGAGTATTTCTTGTATTTGACTTGTAGAAATAGAGTCTCTGTGGAATTATCTATACAAATAATGCTCTTTTTTTTTTTTTTCTTAATAAATGAATCTTTTACCTGCTTTATCACAATAGATATATTTTTTTGGTTATTTTCTGATCACTATCACAATGTATTCCATACATAATAGCGTGGTTACTGGGAACCTCTAATTTCCTGCACCTTGTCTGACTGACTAGGAGAATCAAGCAGATTTCCTTGTGAAGTGATACATTCACAGCTGGACACGCCATAAAGGACTCTGGATTGTATAACTGGTCATAGTTCAAATCAAATATGTATTACTTATTTCAAGTGCTCTTCTTTTATGTGGTAACCTGAATTCCAGTTCAAGTCAATGGTAAAACTCCCATAGACTTTCAGGGAAAAAGATTAAACTGTATAATGTGTATTAAATGTTTGTTCTGGTAATCAACTCAGAACTGCGGGGTGGGTTTAGGAATGCAACAGACTAAAAATTCATCCATACCAACAGTGAGGAAAAAGAAAAAGTATTCTAAAAAAGATACTTCAAAATCCTTTCTTCAGTAGGAGATATGTCTGTCATTAAATCAATGTTATATTAAATTATTGCTACATGTACAGGAGATTAACCTTCCTGCCCATGAGGAAAGAGGAAGCTCAGTAACACATACAAACATCAACCTTATTCTCCACTATGCAGTTATTTGCTATTTTTCTGACTATGTGGGAAGCACAATACTAAGAAGTGTTTCAATCAACAATTTAACCCCAATATTTAACTTTCATTAGATTGCTAAGATAATGAGGAATATTTTCAGAATGTCATTATGTGTTGCTTCGTTTTCTTACTATTTTTATATTGTCAAGACACAAGGTGAATAGGAATTTTAGAATGCTGTTCCCAACTACTTAATTTAAATATATCCATACAGGGAAGAAATAAAAAAGTAGGCTTAGGATAGCAACTAAGACTTTATATGCCAGAGAAATTTCACTGAAAATTCCTGGGCCAAAATCATTGTGAAATTACAACGTGTGTAAACACTAATATTTCAACAGTATTCATGTCATTCTTGTGCATAGCAGTGATTTAGGCCTGGAGTAATGGGAGACACAATAGTTCCCTTTCATTGTTAATTCAGACAATATGAGATGAACATGAAACAATGAACTGTCTCTGCAGAATACAGAAAAATGTCAAATCTGCCTCTCCTCAGACTTGTCAATTCTGGTCTTTCATCTCCCCAGTGTATCTCATGTATGATTTTTTTAAATATTTTTGTTAATTTTTTTTCATATATCACTTCTACACAAGAAACAGCTGGGAAAAACACTCACCACATTGCATCTAATAGTAAACTATACTAGATAAAGACCTGACTTCTTTTAGGATGCTTACATCTTATATTTTATATAAGGATACATTAACGAAGTTGGTAAATTCTGTTGTAAACGTAAAGGGGTGTTTACAATTTTGAAAGAGAGAAATCATTTGGAGAAAAGAAATATCTGTTGTTTGTTCTCTTCTCCCTCTTTTCTCTTTTCATGTGAAGTCTGATTTTTGTCCTCCTGTGAAATTTAGTACATAACCAGTATTGCTGAAAAGATTTTATTCTAAAAAACACTTTGACATTTTATCACCTCTTAGAAGTTGTGTTTCTCTTCTGCTGAGTTTGTGTGTTCCAGTCCTTACCAAAGTTCCTTTACTCACAGCTTTCAAATCACCCACACAATCTTCAGTGAATGCAATGAGCTTAAATAGTTGTGTTGAATAGACTGGATATGAGCAAGGTCAATGTTGTGTTGCCTGGATGGTAATACACTGCGTCTTGTCACAAAAATAGAAGTTATAAAATGACAAATTCCTGAATTGTAGCCAGAAGAACATGAAAAGAACACCGGCGTGATTTGAAAATCAGGTTAATAACTGTAGAAATAATATTTCAAAGAAAGAATTTGACAAAAATCATATAAGACAAATGTCTCTGTTGTGCTCTTTAAAGAGGGTTGAATTCTATTTCTTTCAATTTTTGTAACAATACAAAAATTAGGTTAACTACCACATATTTTGACACCTTTTGTAGGACTGGACTGTTCTGCTGGGAAATGATTGCATGGACAGACTAACTTTTAGCTGGACAAATACTTCCTTGACTTCAGAGGGCTCTAGCAACTCAAGCATTGCAGGTTTGGAATATTATTTTCATTAGACCTGTTCATCTTAATATGGCTACTTTTACTGAGTAAATGTTGCAGATCAGAGGGAACATCTTAACACACACTTAATAACACTTCACATATACGTTTAGATGCTAAACCTCTTTAAAACCTCGGGAGTATTTATATTGACTTCAGCGTCTTTTCCCTCTGAGCTTGCTTCTTGTACCTTAAAGTTCAAGAAACGTCAATAAATCAAGGAGCAAACTGCAGTTTATCAAAGTACCCTTGTTTGGCTGTTTTAACATCATTTTATTTGCCTTTTTTAAAAGAAATGGAAAGAAAAGTTGAGGTAGGTGTCTGATGCAGGACTGGCAATTCTACATTTCCCTTTGACTTATGCAGTATGTTGCAAATAGGTAGTTTTTAGCAAATAAGTGATGTAAGATAAACATATATGACTTGTCTTTTGGCCCTTGAAGTCTAACGGGGGATTTTTTTAAGTATATATATAACCATCAGTCAAGTTTGCATCAGGCCTGTCTGGTTCTAGATGTGAAAGCATCTCTCAGACACTGTTTTTTTTCAGTTCAAGGGGTCTGTCACTATGTTTTGAAGCTCTTAACAGACAAGTTCTAAGGAAAGGATGAGGATTCTCTGCGCTCTTTTAAATTACTTCAAGTGGGTGGATGGAATATTTTATTTGCATCTCACTTAAACCACTGCTGAGCAAAAGCCACCTTCAGACAGCCTACGCAAAGGAAGGAGCTTTAGGGGATTTCTAAGTGACAAGCACCATTGCTAATAAATTGTCTCAGCATGTAAAAATGTGACCCTTTCAGGTGGTTCAGTCACAGTGTTTGCAAACTGTGATCAAGTATCAGATTCCTGCCTTTTTGCTAAGCGCTCGCCATGGAACAATGTGGGGCTGCGACTTCTTACTCAAGCTCTGCTTGTGTAGACTGTAATTAAGGATTTGGATGAGGATGAATGGGAAAGAATGCCACTGTGCAATTGGCTGTAACCAATGTGACCTGAACTGATCTTGTATTAGGGGGAAAAAAAAAAAAATAGGAGAAAGAGGTAAAAAAAATGACCTCTTGTACCTTCTTCCATGATCCGTGTATGTAGTTAGCACCAACTCCCCTGCCAGGCTTTTCATCGCTGTGCTTTTAACACCATTAGCTTGCTTTGTAGTCTTAGCAAGACATACATTTTTGAGCTATCATAAATGAAATCTTAGAAGATACCTTTCAACATATGCCAGGCACAGTTGAAAAAGAAAAAGGCCATTATGGTTCTTTAAAGAAGGGGAAAAAAACATCAGGATGAAATGGTAGAGGCATTTTGAAGAATATTGAAAATTTGAAATAAGTTAACATAGAGTAAAGGGACACAAGAAAACATGGCTGCAGTACATAGAGAGGACAAAATCTGGACAGACTACAATTTTAACAGGATTACTTCCCCCTCTAAATTAGCTTTCATCTTCTATGATTGGTCAGGTGATGCCACTTTGTCTCCCACTAACTTGCTTCTATTATTTCTTTTCTTTAATAAAACCCAAAATATATTACCAAAGGCTTGTCTGTTATAATCCACCTGTTATCTGCTCTCTTAGGTGAAAACATACGACTGGAAAGAATGTATATCTCAATTTATTTAGGAAAAATTTGGTTTATGACTTTTCCAGTGAAAGTTTTATGTGGATAGCACATGTGGATAGCACCATATGGAACAGATTCAGCCTCCTGTCTCCCAGATTTCCTCATTATATGGAGAGATGTGCCAAGACTCTACCTGAATCTGGATCTCTGAGTCTAAACTTAGATCAGATATAGAGCTTTTATGATTCACATTGACTATGCAAAGAGGTTTTTATTATATTTTGTTAGGATCTTGAAGCTGGCACATTGTGAACTGAGTGGGCCAGAACTCTCTGGCATTCATGTGCTGGATGCTTAAATGATTTCATTTGAAAATAAACAGGCAGATTTTAGTATTTTAGATCCTGATGTAGTCAGGAGTGGTAGAAATTACATTCATTCTGCAACAGAGGGGAACATGTGTATTCCAGTGGCACCTATCTGGGGCACACTGAACGAGACTGGGGAGGACACCAAGATCTTTTTTGCATTTTATAGTAAACAGCTGGGAAATGTGGAGGGGTCAGGGCCCCTCACGGTACCAATGCTTCTCTCTTAGAGCAATAAATGATGAAACTCCTGTAATAAAATAATTAGCTGTTTTAACTGAAAGAAATATAAATAGTTAATTCAGTGAGACACACAAGGAAAGCCTTGATCAGGTTAATTTATAGCTGTAGTATACAATATTTTAATTTCCCTGTTCTGGCTTTATTTCTCCAGTGGATTTTTGTTTTATTTTCTTTTTCACTCGTGCATATTTACTGGGGAGGAGGGAGGTGTGGGGGGGATGCAAGGAGTGAGAAGGGAGAAACAACCAAACTGGTTTTCTCTGTTTTCTGTCTGTTTGGGATTGATATCTCCTTAAAATCTTACTCTCCTTACACTTTGTAATGGTATTTGATTTACCTGTGTCAGTTCCCTGAAGTTAGATATGCTTTAAAAATAACACCTTGAGCTTAGGACTTCTGACCCCTGATCCCATCCAGACTGTCCTCTATGCAGGATAAATCCAGAAAGGGAAAAAGATTCCCACTGACAAATGATGATAAATTCCACCTCGTCTTAGTCAGGAAAAGGATCTTTCAGGAATGTGCCTTCAACCAGGTATGTTTGAAATCCGTGGTCCTACCCATGCCTTTACCATCAGGTACTTGTGAACACATTTTCATGGACCCTCCCAACCACTCCTTTATCTTGAGTCAAGAGATTTAATACAACATAGGTTGTATATGCAGATGTTAATACTGTCTGTGTAATTTAAACTGGCAATCTACTATAAAATTACCAATGGGATTAAATTTATTCCTTACAGTATTCCTATTCCTTATTTGCATCTGGTCCTTATTCAAAAGTATTGCATATTTTCCATAAGATCTAAGGAATAGGGATGTATCTTCTAGTTGAGGACATTCAGGTTTATTTACTCCAGAAGACGAAGTGGATTATTAGAGACTATGTTTTTACAAAGTGCATTTACAGGTATCAACATGACAGACTTTTGTGCACTTCAAACTTGCAGGGTCTTAGAGATAAGTTTTGTTTATAAAGAGATAAGTTTTGTTTTGGTTGGTTGGTAGCTGCACAGTTCAATGTATGAAGCAAACCAAAAATTATTTCTTTTGGAGAACAAAAGTTTTAATGTGTTTTGGCAAAAACACATAAAAAGAGGGCAAAGGGACAGAGACGGGGGCAAGGAAAGGGAAAAGGAACAAGTCACCAAAAATCATACATCTGCAGAAGACAGCACAAATATCTTTAAACTTCACTTTTGAAGCATGCACTGCGTTTTTTTTTTTCTATGTTTTTCACATTTTAGTCTTCAGAACTCTTTAAATATGGCCACAAATTTAACCTTGGGGCAAGTTCATCTAATAAATGATACTAGACATGTGAATATCCTGGATCATTATACCAAACTTAGACATTTAACTTAAGTTGTCTTTTATCTCATCTTTGACTTCTAGTTGAGTGTTTGACACTGTCTTCCACAGCCTTCTATACAATCTGATAAGATATAGATTGGATAGGTGGTCTGTGAGATGGGTAAGAAATCGACTAACAGGCTACACTTGGAGAGTGGGGCTAATTTTTTTTTACTCAGGTTGACAGCCTTCCACAAATGATCCCTCAGGGATCAATATTGGCCCCCAAGCTGTTCAACGGCTTCATAGATTATCTGGATGATGAGATTTAAAACACCCTCAATGAGTTTGCTGATGATACTAAACTCGGTGTTGAGGTGGACACATCAGAAGTGAGTGTCGTCTTAGAGAGACACCTGGACAGGTTGGAAGAGTGGGCTAGCAAGAACATACGAAGTTTAACAAAGACAAGTGCAAGGTCCTGCACCTGGAATGACATGACCAAAGAGCCCAGTATAGACTGGGATCTGTGTGGCTGGGGAGCAGCCCTGCTGAAAAAGACCTGGGGGTCCTGATCAACAAGCTGAACACAAGTCAGCAATGCACAGCTGCAGCAATAACGGCAAATCAAATCCTGGCATCTGCAGGGACATTACTAGAAGAGGCAGAGACATGATCATCCCACTCAGCACTTGTCAGGTCACACCTGGGGTACCGTGATCTGTTCTCATTCCCACATTTATAAAAGATGTGGAAAGATTTGAGAAGGTCAAAAGGAGGGCCACAATTACGATCAAAGGGCTAAAGAACCTGCTCTATGAGGAAAAACTGAAGGGATTAGTTCTTTTCTCCTTGCAGAAGAGAAGGCTCAGAGGAGATGTGAACACAGTATTCCAGTGCATAAAGGGTGTTACAAAGAGGGCAGAGGTTGTCTTTTCATAAGGATTTACATGGAGAAGACAAGGGGCAATGGGTACAAGTTGCACCAGGGGAAGTTTCATCTCAATTGAAGAAAGAGATGTTTTTCAGTGGGAAAAATTAATCGCTGGAAGAAATTTCTCAAGTACACGGTAGACCACCCATCACAGCAGGTTTTCAAGACAGAATTGGACAGGGCGCTATGTGATCTCATCTAGGTTCACTTTCCGGTGAAGGGCTTGACCAGATGATCTTTTGAGGTCACTTCCAACCTAGGCTGTTACATGAATCTGTGAATCTCTTCCTATATATTATTCATTTAGTCAGTAAGAAAGATATTTCTATTATAATGCTATGATCTTTCTCATTGAGATTCTCAATGAATTCAATCAAAACCTTATTAGAAGTGTTTATTTCTACAATAATGGAGTGATTTTGTACAGTAGATGATGAAACTAGTTAAGTGAGAGGTTAGAATAGAGACTAGATTCATATCTCCATAAACCAAAATATTTTTATATTTTGGAAATAAAAAGAGACATGAGAGAAACTATCTGCTTCATCAAACAGTTGTAAACCACATCTTCCAAGAAAGGAATCATATTCTCTCATTCAGAATATTGACAAATCCTAAAAATATACAAAATAGTTTCTTATACATTTAAGGGATTATACACCAGTGAAAAGCTGCAGGATAATGGTACTGGGAAATAAGAGGATTTTTAGTAGTTATCAGTTCTGCTTAGCATGGGTGAACATGACCAGCCATAAATAAGTTGTCAGTACCGTAGAGGTGCTATCGTGAGATGATGTAGCCCAGGATTCTGCAAGGAGGGAGCAGGGCTACAATCACGGTCAGAACCCTGGACTTCAGGAAGGCAGACTTTGACCTCTTCAGGGATCTGCCTGGAAGAATTCCAGGAGACACAGTCCTGGAGAGAAGAAGGGTCATAGAGAGCTGTTTGATATTCAATGGTGACCTCCACCAAACCCAAGAAAGACCCATCCTGACAAGCACGAAATCAAGCAAAGGTGGCAGGAGACCTTCATGGATGTGCAAGAAGCTCCTGACTAAACTCAGGCATGAAAAGATAGTGCACAAGAGATGGAAACAGGAGCAGTGGGATGAGGAGGATTATGGATATGCTGTCCAAGTGTTGAGGGATGGAGCCTGAAAAACCTAGAACTACCTGGAGGTGAATCTGGCAAGGAACATGAAGGGCAAAAAGATGTGCTTCTACAGGTATATCAGGAGCAAAAGGAAGGACAAGGAAAACACAGGCCTGGCCCTGGTGACAAAGGACACAGAAAAGGCTGAAGTATTTGTTGCCTCAGTCTTCACTAGTAAGACTGACTTTCAACAGTCCCAGGCCCCTGAGACTACTAGGAAATTCTGGAGCAAGGAGTATTTGCCCTCAGAGGAGGACAAAACGACAAGGTTAGGAAGCACTTAAGCAAACTGGACATACACAAGCCCATGGACCCTGATGACACTCACCTACAAGTGCTAAGGCAGTTGGCAAATCTAAAGAAGGGCTACAAAGATGAATAAGTGACTGGGTTATCTGTCATTCAATGATACTGATAGAGCTGGAGTTGCTCAACCTGGAGAAGGCTCAGGGTGGAGAAGTAAAGAACACAGAGCCAGGTTATTCTCAGTGACAGGACAACAGGCTGTGGGCATTAACTGAAACACAGGAAATTCCATCTGAACATAAGGAAACACTTTTTTACTGTGAGGTTAGATGAACTCTGGAACAGATTGCCCTAGCAAGGCTATATATTGTCCATGCTTGAAGATAGCCAAAACCTGATCAGACATTGTGCTGGACAAACAGCTCCTATTGACCGTGAACTAGCAGGGGATTGGACTAGGCAATCTCCAGAGGTACCTCCCCATTTTAGTGGTTCTGTGATAACTGGGAACATCCCAGTTAACACAGCTTGTTGAGAGATTAACTACAAAACTACAGTTTAGTTGCATTGTAACATTTACTGCATACAAGGTGGTGATGGGCAATTCAACTTCTTAATGAATCATGCATTCACGGTAAGCAGGCAAATAAGACCATCTGGTTTACACACTGCATGTGTCAGAGCTGAGCTTGTTGAACTTGCTCAGTGAAGTGGATATAAAATTCTACTTATAAAAGCAACTTAAAACAGCCTGAAGAAAAAAAAAAAAGTCCATTTTATTTCACTACCCACCTGTGAAATAAGAAACAACATCCTTAAATACACTAGAGTGGCTTACCAATTGTTTGGAAAATGGAAATGTTATAGAGCCCAGCTCAGCACTGTGCTTAACACTGTGCTTAAATGTAAATACATGTTCAAAGTGTGTGTTAATTCATTTTCACACAGCTCTGTGGTACTTAGATACATGTGCGACTGCACAATCAAATGCTCTTCTGTAAAGGTCCCGCTGACCTTTTTGAAACATTGTATCATCCAAGACGCTGAATAATGCTATGATTTGCAAATCTGTTTGCAAACAGAACTGCCAGCAGCTCTCTGTTATGCTTAATGCCCGCAATTTAAAATAGTGGTTGCAATAAAGGTTTATGCCTTATTCCAGTATATTTTAAAAATTATTTCTATTACTTTAAGATTCACAGTCAGTTTTAATTAAGACTCTTAACAAAACCACAAAACTATATTTTGCATTCTGAATGGGTATTATTTCAGAAAGAAAAAAAAAATATTAAGATGGTAGTTCGTCTCGTTTTCCAGGATGTAACAGTGGTGTTACCTGCTAGGAATGTAAGATATCATAAGGCAGTAAGAAAACAAAATTGAAAGTACCCCATGAAGAAAAATGTGTTTTTCTCTAGACTGGCTGTAATGAACATAGTGTGTGTAAGGAAAAAGAGCTTTTTTTCCCTTTGAGTGTTTAAACAGAAACTGAAAACTGACCATGTTTTTCCAACAATTAAAAAAACCCAGAAAACAAATCCAAAACTCAGAATTGCTTGCTGGAACTTCATTTCATAAAACTGAAAGATACACAAAAGCTGAGTTTTAGCTGACTTTTTTGTTCGTTCTGTTCTGGTTTGGTTTTAGTCCCCACAGTTTTTCTGTAGAAGTACCAGGCAGAGACCCTTTTACGTGCAATTTGAACCCCATCTTTGTAGATAATTAGGTTCCTTTTAAAAATTCATGCTAAAAGCATGTATAGTTTAACAGAGACCAGGTGTTGGCACAGTTTTGATTCCAGCTGAGTTTTCTTACATAGATGCACACTGATTTGTGCAGGTGACCTGTGTGCAGTTCACACCTTCACCACAGCTGTTTGTCTAGCAATGGTTTTCTTCAGTGCCCTTGAGCGAAGCAATAGGGCAGACCTGGGCTCTGTATTAATAACACAATTTTTCTTTACATAAAAAGCTTACATCATGTAGCACACAACCTATAGTAACATCTCAGCAACACCACATGTAATCCCCTGTTCTGTTCTCTCTCCAGAAGGAGTGCTAATTACATACTAGATAATTAGACTATAAATATCCATCCAGTCGATGAGATTTAAACACCCTCATGGATTTGATGTTAAGCTCTTTGTGTCTGAGACAGTCTTTTTTTTGTTGTGCTTTAGTTGTCTTGCACAGTAAGGTGTAGTTGATGCGTGAGGTCCTGGGAAATTTAGTAGCAGCACAGTGAGGATCTGAGTGAGGAAGATACATCTGTGTTTATCTGAACTAATACAATATCAGGAATTTTATCACATCTGCAGCAGAAGGCTGTCACCATATCTTCAGTCCCTCTGACTTTTTGTGTGACATCACCTATCTTCCATCTTAATTTAAACCATGATCTTTCCTAGTGAGATCAACAGGAACAATATCAAGCCCTTAAAGACAAGCTGTTTAACTTAAAACAATTTAAATCCAGAGGAGCTTAAAATAGTACGTAGATGTCTTCAGATGTCTTTTAAAACTGGATTTCTTATTTAAAACTGATTTCACCTGTCACCTAAAAAAACTTTCTAAAGTGGCCTGTCTTTAAAGTGTGCTTGTGTATTTTGCAAGCATGCAAAGTTCTGTTTGGAGTAATTCTTAGACTAAGCTTGATTGAAAAGAAACCTTCTGCAGGAACATAAAAACTCTGTGTATTCTGGGTAAACATAATTGTGCTCCCACAATTATGTTGGTGAACGGAGGAAAATCATTGAGCTATGTATTGCCATTAAAATTATTCATTTAAATGGGTTGTTTCCATCGTGCACAGGTGGTAAACTTATCTCACATGTTTTTTGCATAAAAGCCTGAAATAAGTGAACACTGGCAAACAGCATCTAATGGTGTTATTAAAATGATTGTAAACATGCCTGCTGTGGCAGATGCGTGCTTTGTTTCTGTTGATATACATTCAGATTGTTGGTCAAGATCAAACAAATGTAGGGTCTTAGAATGTCAAAAAAAGTCTGCATTCTAACAGGTTCTGTTTGGAAAGAGATCTGTTTCCTCAAGGACCAGGATAGCTATAAAATAACCAGACTGCCTGATCAGATCCAACATCTACTCTTGTTTTCTTTGATTAGAGCTGTATTCCCGTATTCTCTGCCATCTATGGTTTCAGCTGAACAAGAGATTATTTGTTGCATCATTCTGGTCTGAGGAAACATTTCAACAGATTAATAAATGTAGAGAAATATACAAAACTCAGAGCCAGGAAGCCATCAGCATTTTCTTCTCTCTAAAAACTTTGCCCTCCATTTAACTATAATTGCCAGCTTTCCAGTGATTATTTACTCTACTACACAAGGTAACACAGGCATGGCTGTTGTTATTCACCAGAGGATAGGATGAATTTAAACACATTTCCTCAGAGCCAGATTCTCCAGCCTAAAACAAAAGTTGATGGACAGCTGGGAATGCAGCAGAACCATGTGCTTCCCTTCTGCTTGGAGCAGGAGCTGTGCTCCACAGCTACTTGTAGAGAAAAGCATAGCTCTGCGGTTGCTAAATCCTCCTGCAAGCAAAAAGTCCTCTGGAGTCTCAAGTAAGGCTCATGAGGAAAGAAGCCAGAGGATTTACAACCATCTGTCTGCACCCTACCCTTGGGAAAAAGTCTGTGCAGTGGTTATATGTCCCAGAAGAGAGATTCCTTCTTAGTATTTTTTTCAGGCAACGCCCTGTATGAGACAGGATTGGTTTTGCCATCCAGGCTTTAAGCTTCTGTTTACTCCAAATAATGCTCAGAATCCTTAAATGTTTGCAGTGTCACTTGTACTAAATCCTAGCATTTAGACTTTATAATTGCAAAATTAATTTAGCTCATGTTAGTTAGCCAGGAAACATTACTATAGCCCAGTGCCTCTTGTATACCAGCTAACATTTCATTTTTATTCAAACGCAAAAGAAAGCTGAATCTTCACTTTGTGGATGTGTCTGTGGCTCTACAGGCAATGATGGTGTTACGCCAACACATCAGCAGAGACAGCTGGTTTACATAGAGCTACAGTCATGTGTCTTGGAAGTTCAGCACTTCTGCTTTGGGAATGTACTATATTTTAGATTTGGGGCCTGAATCCCTTGTCATCAGCATCAGTGGAACTCCAGCACAGCTTTGGAATTACGTAGGTGTAACACTGATGCTTAAGACAACAAAATCCATTCCATACAGCACAATGCATTGTAAGAACTGGTAAAAGACATACAATGTGTCTTTCTTTTTAAAACACACAAAGTTCTTTACCTAAAAATACATCAAAGTCTTACACTTCCTGACTTCTTTCTGTGCTGTTGAACTGTCTGAATATAGGCTGCCTGTGGTGTTATTAGATTACTGTATTTGGACTTGAGACTTGATATATAAGCAATCAGTATCAGCACAATATCTGTATCCAGCTCACTTAGCTAATGAAAGCACCCCCCATGTTCTCTCAACCAGACGAAACACAGAAGGTTACACAAGGAAAGCTTTCTTAGCTCAACGTGAACTTCAGTTTCTGAATCAAATCCTTTATTTGAGTAAACCAACAGCGTAGATGCAGAATAATGCCAAGTTGATCTGAATGAGAAAGTGACTTTTTATAATGATTACCTCTTCCTCACTTGCAAAAAACAAGTCCCGAGTTAAAAATAATCACACTCGAATTTAGAATGAAAACATTTATGGTTACTTGTGGCTTTTGTGTTCCTCTGTTTACAACCAAAATTGCAGTGGGAAAAAAAAAAAAAAAGTGGTGCACTTCCATATTTAGTAAATTGTTCTGGCAGAGAGAGAGTTAATAAGTCTCTCCATACACCTTGGTGTTCAAATACCTTCCTGATTGATGATGCGCGGAGTAAACCTGCACCATGGGTCAGCGCCCGGCAGGGCCCTGCACACAAGACACATTGCAGAGTTTCTTGTGTAGGTGGAGCGTTCAGACAGTTCTTGTGTACTTTGGAGTGTTCAGACACACTGGGTCTCTCCAGGTACGAGCTGAGGATTTATCATAATGGAGGTAAAGGAGGTGACTTAATATTAATGTTAGTTCTGTTTTTAATCTCTTTTTTTTTTTTTTTTATGAAAGGCAACCTTTGATTTGAATATTTGAAGCTCTTATAGTCACAATGCTAAGCCATTTAAAAATAATTTTCTGTATATTAACTTTCTCAGGCTATTGAAGCTTAATTTCACTTTGTGCATAGTGCAGTACAACTTTTTAAATAGAACATGTCAGACAGAGGACAACATAGCTAGAGGTACTCAGACTAACTGCTCTAGCCTCATTTAATTTAACAATGCTGCTTTTATTAAATGAATACTTTTGACTCTCAGTAGCTGGCAAATTCCATGATGACTGTTTTCTAAGAAACAATAGCATTGGGTTACCTGGATAGGGAAGGCTGTTGGCAACAGTTGGATGATCAGGCAGTTCTTGTTTGAGTCGGGCTATGACCTTCATCAGCACTGACCCAGTGCGAAACGTGATGTCCCATCACCACTCTACCTGCCACATAGTGGAGCTCTGCAGCCTGAAGGAAGCTTCAGACTAGAGTATTAGCACAGTCACTGTCCCTGTGGTATATTCTGAGAGCAGGAAAAAGGTATTCAACATAGCTAATATCCATCTGAAAGGTCTACCTGCAAGGCAGGGGTTGCTGTTTTAACAAGTGCATAGTTGAGCCTCTTTTCTTGTGATGTTCTAGTTATGTCATTCGCATTAGATTTCTGTTAGTCCTTTGTATCCTATGTGATTGACAGCAAAGTAGATAACAGCACCAAGAGGGGTACAGGGTGCTCCCCTCTTCCACAGAACAGAACATAGCTCAGCAACTTCTTTCCTGAAAAACAGATTTCAAACGTTTGGATAAGGAAAGATTACATCCAGTTTTCCACACTTAGAGTTGTAACCAAGAGTCTGTTATGGCAAAAGACAGACTCCACTTTCTTGTGCTCAGCTCCACATTACTCATAGTGTATTTGTAGCCTTCATGCTCCTGTGTATGTTTCCATAGGTTAAGTAGCCGTACCTAATCTCTGAATCTCAAACAGCCTCAAAAAGGGCCTGACAGCTGTCTATCTATATGTTCAGTTCAGACCAGAGATGATCTTTTTAGAAATTCATATGAGAACAGGATTTTTAAACATCAATTTTGCTGTCAAAGACAGTAAAAGAAAGACAAAACTATATTTAGAACAGTATCCACAGCAGAATTATGATTGTATATGTTAAATTATAACTTCATTTGTCATGCTTCTGCATTTCTTTTTAACTTTTTAGAAACAGCTCTCAGTATAAAAAATAGATTGCAGATTTTGACAGTTACTTGTCACTTCTTGTTGTGTTTTGGGTTTTTTTGTGTGTGTGTGTGAGGGTGGGGTTGCGGTTGTTTTGTTGTTTGTTTGTTTTTTCTCATGATGCTAGACAAGAAGGAACTGGCCTTCTCTAATGAAACCATGAAGAAATAATTAAAATTGCTGTGCATTTGTAACAAGACAGCAAACATTAGTAATTTCTCTCAATTTGTTTTTCTTGGAAAAGGTACCAAAACACACAATTCTGTGAATAAAATCAATTGTCCTTTCAGAGAGACAGCAGAAATTTGTACACAGTTTTATGTTTACAGAATACAGAATATGTCACTTACTTATTAGTCAAGGATTATCATGACAGGGAAAATTCAACACATACACTTTAAAGTAGATATTACTCATAGGAGTGGTTCCATCTTACTGCTATACGGTTTTATGTAGGTATGTATGTCTTTATTTATTTTAAGAGTCTAACCATAAAGAAAAAATAGTGTGTGAAGGATCTAGATTCAATATTAGGTGGTATTGCTTTTGTGAAGTTTTTTGGTTTGGGCTTCTGACTTTGTTGTGGTTTTGTTGTTGTATTGTTGTGGGGTTTTTTTTTATTATTTTTTTTTTTTTTTAATGGAAGCAAATGCCTACTTGCTGTAGTCCTTAGAATTGCTTTCTGTTTCTTTAACAAAGCACTTGTTCCCTCCACAAGCCAAAAAGTCTCTCAAAACGGCTCTGCAGGGACTCATTTAAAATTACTTTTATCAAGAATTTAGTTTTCCAGACTCCTGTTATTTTATTACTTTTAGCCTGGCCCAATAAACATTTATAGTGTGATCTTATCTTCCATATTATCTTTTTTTACTAGTGTTGTTTGGAATAGATTAACTTTTGCATAATTTGGAAAGGCAAAAAGCTCTGCAATAGTCTATTTGGCATAAAAACCTTCAGGCTTTAATAAGGTATGCTGAATACTAATGTGCCAATATGGGTGAAGAATCAATGGGTAAACAAAATAGTATTTCCCATCATGGTCACTGATACTGAGAATTCTTCATATGTCCTGAAAATTCTTCATATGTCCTGAAAATTCTTCATATGTTCGTATGTCTTGAGGATAAGTCTGTTTGGTTTGTTATGGGGGTTTGTTTGTTTTGGATATTCTTGTTTGTTTTATTGTTTGCTTTTGATTTACTAGGTGTAGAAATCTGGGTCGCTCTAAAAATCTCTTCACTAGAGATTTTTTTTTCCCCCACTTTTCTGCTACAAAATGGAACTCCACGAACTGGATTTTCATTACTGCTTTATTTGCGTCACTGGAAGGCCGTTAAGAGGAATAATTGTTAGAACAACAAACATCTGCTTCAGAGGTGCCATAATCAGTGCTTATGCAGTTATGGTTTTGCGTTTTACAGCCAGAAGTTTAGGACCTGTCATATGGAAATGTCACACCCTTTGCACGTAGGCTGCACCTTTCAAGTCAGATCTCTGACTCAGGACTCAACACTGAGCTCTGTTATGGAGGGAGCATTAAGGAAATGCTATAATACTTTTGTCTAAGAACTTTTAAAGAAGAAAGAAGGTGATAGGTAATCTTCCCCTCCTGCACCCCTGCCCAGTACTCATATGTTTAAATGCAGAAACTTTTCTTGCACTACTAATACAATGGGACTAAGAATAATGCTTTGGTCTTTTTAGAGAGGTGCATTTAAAATTTATCTAGTGTAGCAAAATCTCATCACTGGACAACTCCAAGTCAGTTACTCATTCTGATAATGACCTGTACTTTACAACTGGCATGTAATAAATGACAATCATGTTGTCGGAAACCTAGGATGTAAAATTACATTCCCAGTGAAGGTCATTCAAATAAGGAGTGACATGGCATATTATGGGGTACACTTTCAAAACTAAATCACAGGCATAAGGCACTTTCCTTTCTGATAAATACATTTTATATTTTTTATATATATTATATTTTTTATATATATTTATATATATAATATTATATACGTTTAGATTTGTTCAGATAAGTGAAAATTATTAGATACAGCTTAGACAGACTTCCTTGCAGAAAAAGTGTATGGTCTTACAAGCATTTATAATCATGGTTCATAAATATTGGCATTAGAGTAACAGGAAAGCCTCGGTAAGACATGAGGTCAGACTGAGCTGGGTGCTCTGCAAACATCTGAAGGCACAGAGGGCTTGCTGTCAGACAGTGGTAAATAAATGAAAGGTCATTATGATCCTGTATGAAGTGGATGACTTTTTTTTTTTTTTAATCCGGAGGCTGAAGTAGGCAAGAACCTACTTGACCTTTAAGCCTTATGTCATCTTCTTCTTTTCTAAATGTTTCTACCTCTTCACCTTATATTAAGACCTCAGCTCTCCAGCTAACATTCATCAGGAAGAAAAGCAATTATTATGTGGTTTTTTGTTTTTTGTTTTTTTTTTCAAAAAAAGAGTCTCTTTACAGGCAGAAAAAAAGATCTTTGCAGTTTATAAACTGTGGTTCTTTTTAGTAACATGGCATGTAAAGAAATGTAAGTTATTTTAGAAAGTTATAAATCTAGATAACCCCTCCCAGCACTATGATAAAGAGAGCTTCCCATTTTTGGGAAGCCTCCTGTTGGGATGTTATGTAGTATATAGAATGGGAGCAGATGCAACACCAGCTCTAAATGTTATTATAGTACATACATGGTGGATTGACACGTTCTGGAAAAGGACACTTGTAAAAACACTGAAGATTTATCCATATGCAGTGCCTTTGCCCTACACACACCCCATGTATAATGTCCTGTAATTTCCTACAGGTTTAATTCCCTCTCTCCTGCTCCCTCTAAAATTATGTGCAGAAACATCTAATAAGATGTCTTTTTATGATGTAATGTGTAACCAGGATGTATGGAAGATACACACACAGCATTAAGAAGAATCTTCTGTGTTCACGCTTAGTATATGGACTTGACTTTTCAGAAGTAATGACCTCAGCTTCGTTCCTCAAGGCTTCCCTTTTTTACAGGCCAAGAATTTGAGTCAAATTTGCCGGGACTTAAATGCCAAACTAATCTAATTTAGTACTTTTAACTATAGCTTGAGTCATGCTCTGAATGCTCTGCCTTGCTTCATTTAATTAAAAAAACAACACAAGGCAAAAATAATACAAAAAAGAGGCTGCCAAAGCTCTGTAATCTGCTTGTTATCCAAGTGGGATTTGTTTACCAGCTTTATTCTTTATGTAGAGTACAGTTAAGCCTTTCTCCCTAACTTGTTTGTAATACTGTCACCTCATCCAAGTTAAAGGCTATGAACTCTGCATTTCTTTCAACTGAAAAAGGAAAACCTTAATAATATGCTCCTGACACTCAACCACTTTTTCAACCAAATATTTTATTCATTTAAATGGGTCCTATAGTATTCTTAACATACCAACATGGCAACACAAAGCCTGGGTATTGGTACGTGTGTTTGTGCAGAAGAATGAACAAAAAAATAGCAAGACATAGGGAAGTAGTCTAATAGTTTAATTTATAGGCTTTATTCTCCTCTGAGCAGTAAGTAAATAAGAACCTTGGTAGAAACTAACATGAACCTCCTTATCTAAGTGAGATTCTTATCCACTTCATTATTTTTTTCTGATCCTTTATTGTACTGGTCGCTGTGCCACTATCTGGCAGAGGGTAAGGAGGAATTTTCTATTGAAAATTTCTTGTATGATTGCAAACCAGGAAGCTTCATACACCTGTTTCTAAATATCAGTCCCTGGCCTATGTCACATACTGGATGTTGATTTAAAGCAGCATACTAAAATTTGACCCCATGTAAGGAACATGTGACCATAAAAAAAGAAGAGTTGGCATTTGAATGTACACACTCTCTTATATGTAGATACACTCAACCTTGTAATATCTGGGTTCTTTAAACTTTCAGACTTCTGTTTTTGGTGACAACTTTGTGTAACCTTTTGAAATAATAATTATAATAATGTATAATTTATCTTTTTATCAATCTCATCAAATTATTTGAAGCCACTGTGAGCATTTTCTGCACAAACATTGGAATTTATCTGACCTAACTTTAAATGCTTGCAGTGTGGACAAACACATGTTAACTAGTGCCAAGAGTCCTTTTCTAGACTCACAAAATAACCTAAACATGTCTAGAGAGTTATATGTCTGACTTATTTAAAATAGTTCAGTTACCAAAAGAACACTCACACCTTACAAGTTTCTACTTCTCCTTTTTGATGGTAACAGTAGTCTAAAGATGAAAGCGAAATCTTAACCAATCATGTCTATAGTCTAAGTTAATCTCCCAACAGACCTTGTTGGCTGCAGAAATGATTGTACCGAAACTACAGATTCCTGAAAACTGGAGATATATTTTAAAGGAAAAAGATACAAAAAAGGTGTAATTCCATATATTTGTTCTTCCTGAGTAGAGAATGTCACCACAGAGTAAGAACTGAGTTGCACCAGCAAGTGCCACCTCTGCCATAGGCTGTGCACATGCCACTGAGCTGAGCAGACAGAGGTCACTGGCCAAGCAGCTGTTCTCGCCTTTTTTCTAAAACGAGGCCTCAGTTTAGACTAGTTGTGATTGCTGAAGCTTTATTTTCCCTACAGAAAAGAAAAGAAATCTATAGTCCAGTAAAACTCAGGACAGATGACATTGTTTAATTTCCACTACCCACAGATGCTTCCTGAATTAAATAACAGGTCTGAAATCTATTTTCATCTTTGCACATACCTGTCTGGCTCATTGGTAAATTCACTTTGACTCAGCTCCGAAAATCCATAAAATAGACAGAGATAAAAAGATTTCTTCTTTTTTAATGTTTAAATTATTGACTAGGGAAGCCACAAAGTGGAGACAGGTAAGTTAGAGGGCAACCAGACACTCAATGTAATTACATGTGAAATATTAGGAAATATTACATAAACAGGGGATGGACTTTTGAAAGTCTAGTGTTTGTTACACTGAGGTTTTGTCTGGGCTCCAAATATGCATTCATGTACTGTTTAAGCTCCTCTACTGAGCCACAGGTGACAGAAATAATCAGCATTATTGTTAAAGTATTTTCTGGACTTCTGAAAGCAAATAATACTGTAACCAGGTAGAAAAAGTGGAGAAATAGGCATGTGTTCCTAATGAACCTGACTAAATGGTTGCGCAGAAAAAAAAAGTATTTGAGGACCCTTGAAAATAAAAAGCCCAGAGCCTAAAATCTCTAACACTGGATCTGCAGGTGTCTGGCTAATTGTCTTAGTAATGCTTAATTCATAAGACCCCAGGACTGTTTTGCAGTTCTAGTGGTCATTCATATACACTGACCAAAATTATGAGGGCTCGAAACCATTCTAAAAGCCTAAGTTTAAAAAAACATTACTTATTCCACCAGTTTGGCCAAATCTCTGCTCACCAAGAACCCTGAGAGTAAACATCAAAATCAGCTTTTCCAGGTTTGTAAACAATTACAGCTCCTAACTAGACATTGCCCTCCCTTGCTATATCACTGTGCCACTTTACTTTTCCAAAACTACTGTCAAGTGCCAATATGCTTTCTTTTTACTGCTGTTTTACTCTGTGATTGCAATATGCTGGTGTTGTTTGAGCTGGTTTTATATGTGGATTGAAAGTAAAACCCTGACCTCTGAGTCAAATGATCATTCATGAATAATGCAAGTAGGCATTTGTCTGCTACTTTGTTTCTAAGTATTATTCCTCGATTTTGTCCTTCCTGTATTCCTAAAGATGTAATACACCTTTTATCTAGGGCAGCGGCTTCAAACGCATTTTCACCTGGGACCACATCAGCCTCGTGGTTGCCTTCAAAGGGCTGAATGCAATTTTAGGACTGTATCAATGTAACTAGTCCTACATTGATACAGTCCTAAAATTACATTCAGCCCTTTGAAGGCAACCACGAGGCTGATGTGGCCCCGGTGAAAATGAGTTTGACGCCGCTCCTCTAGAGACAGGCAAGAGCCTTTACAAAGGCTGATAAAATTGAATCTTAATAATTCTTAACTATCCCCTAAATATTTGAGGGAAAAGTAATAAATATTTAGGCATGTCTAACCATTGGCAATAGAAACTTCTTAATCTAGAACAGTTTTTAAAGAATGCAAATGCTAGTAAAATCTATCTGTTCTCTGGCTATCCAACTGTCACAGAACTATGCTAATACTTTTCCTTGTTTTCAACTTTGAATGCAATTCCCTGCCTGTTTTACAGCAAATGTAAGCTAGAGGCTTGTAATTCCCCATAGATATTGCTGAATTCTGCTCACGAAAACAAACAAACAAAAAATCAAACAACAACAACAAACACCAAGCACTGTTCATATTGCAGATCTTGTGTTGATACATTCTAGTTGTTAGTAAGTACAGTATCGCTAAAGGAAAACTACAAACTATGCCAACATACCGATTCATCTTATAGACTTCCTGGCTGGGTATACTCAGTGTTTCTGTTTCTTTCCAGCTTTCTATTCTTAAGACAATTCTCACCTTGAATTCACCTTTAGACTCTGACCTAGAATTTCCAGTCATCATCTGTATTTTGCACCCTAGTAGGTGACATTAAAATCTTTAAGAAAAATGCGTAGAACAATTGTGCTTTCAGGGTTAATCTGCTTTTAATGAAGTATTTGCTTTTAGCAGTCTGAAACAGTCTCCTCAGCTTGATCTCCTTTTAATCTAATGCATCTGGAAAAATGGTAAAAGCTTCATTCATTTGCTTTGTGAATGGATAAAGCATACCTTGCTCATCTTCTGTTTATGTGCTTTGGAACAAACTTTATTCATTTCAATTCAATGTATTGGAAATTCTAAAGTTCCAAAATGTTTTTAACTTTGGATAGTAATATTACCTACCCCCTTTGTAAAGTTTCTTTGCTTACTTCTAAAGTACCATTTCTGTCCACTTCCATGGGGCAGGTTTTTTTCTTGGGCATTCTCTGAAATGGACCTTGTTTATAACCAAAGCTCCATGACTCGTTTCTATTTGTGGAAGATTTTTTATCAATGTTATCCTTTTATTGCAATCCAATTAACTTCATTTTAGCTGCTATTAGCTTTTTGGATCTTACCTGCCTTTTTCTTGGCACGGCTCAACAAAGTGCAATCAACTGTCATGGGATAGACTATTGGACATAGATTACTCATTTCATAAGAACAGAATTGTCTATAACTGGCTTAGCTGAGGGCTTACTTCTCCAGTTGTTCTGTATGCTGAAATTCCAAAACATTCATAGGAGTTTCTAAATAGCTAAAGAATCTCATGCTAAAATAACATGGGCAAAAATTACTTATTGAGCATGTGACTAGATATTTACGGGCTAAATCATAATGCCAAATGACTTGGGAGCTGGTGACACCCTTGATAATCAGGACTTGCCAATATATGACTAATGATCCAGTACACACTGTGCTTGTATAATTTTTCAGCTGTATAGTGTTTTTCCACATTAGGGTTTATTTTCTGTATTTTTTTTTTTTTTTAATTTGAAGTTCTCTGGGCAAGCAGCTGTGCATAGCAGGATGCTGACTCCTTGGTTCTGCAGGAGTGATTTATAAAGGTATAATACAAAGGCACGTATCTCAAGACTCTTGCTCAATTTTTACCAACTTGTTCTCAGACAGATTCTTATAGTCATTGTATACCATTAAAATATTTGGCTGAAAGCATATCCGTGGACTGAATTTCATGTTACTCCATGCAAAACATATCCTTTGTTACCCCAAAGATATTTAGATACTTATAAACATGAATAGTCCCACTGGTTGCTATTTTATCTCAGTGATTCCACTTAATTCCTGCTTTTAAATACTGCACTTCCATGAACATGTTTTTATTTAAGTTAGATGCCTGTTTTAGTACCTTCCTGATGTATAGGCTAATCCTGTCCTTGTTACATGAACTGGGTAGTTTGTTTGATTTTTAATCCATAATAATACTTTGCCAACATATATGTTGGAGATTAATTACTAATTATCATTTCTCTTCTCCACTTAATAATCAAAACCATTAGTGTAATCACTTTGGGATCATCTTCAATGACAAGTTGTGCTATACTTGGATGTTTAACTACCAGTACAGTGGCAGTTACTCATAAGTGTCATAGTTTTGAGAGTTGCAGTTTCACACAACTCTAAAAAAAAGTGTGTTTCAAAAATGACAAGACAGAAAAAGTAAAAATTAAAATAATAGGCCATGAAATTAACATTTGAATTTGGTTTTTTTGCTGTTTTCGAAAAGAATAGAACTTCTTTTTCAGTGACAAGTAAAAAGTAGTAAAAAAATGGGGAAATAAAAGCAAAGTCTGTACAGATTTTCCCCTGTCCTTACAAGTAATAGGATGTATAAGTACTGTTTTCTTCCATTCCTAAAACCACTCCCATGGAATTTGGAAAAAATGTGCTTTCACTCCCAGATAATATCTTTTTATAAAATTGAAGGACATCATTTAAGTTTCTGGCTTTAGTCTTCTTTAGAATAGTTTTTAACAATTTGGAACAGTCCTTTTCAAGCTGGTAAAATAGTAATAATAATGATCAAATATATATGGACATTTCACTGAAACGAAAGGCACTTTACATCTTCCAAAACCTGTCTGTCAACAGAGAGGAAATATGCAAAAAATGTGAGACAAACAAGCCATATGTTTTGCTTTTCATGCATCTGGCAAAAATGTGATTTCTTTTGCCATGTTTCTCCTGTGATGAGAGTTTATTTCACAAAACTGACATCACACATTTCCTCTAGTTTCTTTCCTAGTCCTTCTATTTGAGTAAATCTGCTATTCCACAATGCCCTATTTTTAGCTTCCTGGTGCATTTTCTTTTATACTCAGGTAATCATCAAACCTTACTGGTCCATAACATTGCTAAAATAGAAAGGAAGTCTTTGATCCATTGGGAAATGTAACTAGATCCATGGGCTGAAACTGTAAGAAAAACCATATAATAGCTTAATAAGGTGGCTTATTAGTGGCTTAAATAACTTAGGTATAGACCTTCAGCATGCTGAGTCTTTTAGGACACCTCATGGAAAGATATGTACTGCTTCAATCAAAAACTGTGTATGCTGCAAAATCTGTAGCTAAATTCTCTGGTTTATAATGTAAGAGTTTGAACTGGATAATGATAATGGTCTCTTCTGGTCTTGAAATCCAGCAAAAGATTATTTCTCCAGCAATCCTGCTTAAAAAATGTATCATAAATGATCATCTTTGGCTTACTTCTTAGAGCCCTTTTTCCTATCTGAAATGCAGGAATAACTTTTTCATTTACCAGTTACAGTAGTAACCTATTTACTGCCTCATTTGTTTCTTCTTTCATACCTGTGGTATCACACTCATTTCTTCATTCTCTTAGTTCCAGTGCTCAAACGTCACTCAGACATATGAGTTATTTCACTCTGCTCTATTCTCTCTTTATTTCCTAGTATTTTCCCCTTTTTTCCAAAATACTTTTAAGTTTTTGCCCATCTTCCTCTAAATATTGCATTTAGATTCATTTTAGTAGTCATTCCTTTGCCTTGTGTTTGAGTGTAAAAATATGTTATTTTCTGTATCACCTTTGCCACAAAAAATTCTGAAGAAAAAGAGCTGGTTAAAATTATTCCCTTATTCTTTAGAAATCAGTTTTAATATGACCAGTTAAGGTCATCTCTGTAAAATTTATATAATGTATTTAATTTGCAGAGTGAGTTCCTTGGACAAAAATATTTCATTTCTTGAGGTCTGGATAACATGAAAGTATTATTTACTCCATTACAATCAGTTGTAAACACTTAAGTCAAGAAACAATTCCAAACATTTTTATTTTTTTTTAGTCTTTATTACCTGAACAGATTTTAAGAAACATCACTAACTGCAATATGTAGACACAGTATTCAAAAACAAATTATCATCAACCCCAGTTACAGTAATTATATAGAACAACTCTACATGACAGTAAGAGTTACAGCAGTTTCTTGGATTCAGTATCAGGATAAGTTTAGAACAAAGCTATGATAAAGCTAGTCTGCTCTTACAAACTCCTATTTTCCTGTACTATATAATCTGTTCATACCATATGCTTGCAAAACATTCATAGTTTGGAAACTTTACATTGACTGCCTCTGATTGAGTATGTTTGTAAATGTTTCTAAGACTGAAACTTAAATTTAAATGCTAACATTTTTACACTATGAAACTTTTTTCCTTCAGAACAAAAACTTCTGGGCACTTTATCAAAAAATTAACTAAACCAACATTTTCAAAATGGCTATATCCCAAATAAACCATAAAAACTCCAGACAGTGGAACAAAAAGAAAAGAAAAAAATACATAATGAAACAAACCATTTTTGTTGAGTAAAGTTGCACCACATGTGGAGGGTGAAATAGCTTAGGCAGCAATTCCTTTCTGTTTCTGGGTCCTCTGTGTATCCTCTGTCCATTTGTTCTACACACCAACAGCCCACAGATCTGGCATGCAAAATTGTCAGACAATTTTTGTAGTCTTGAGGACTCAACTCAAATTCAAACCCCTTCTATTACACAGAATACCAACAAGCAGAAGCTGGTGCAATGTGTTCCATTCCTGTCGACTCATTGATTTCAAAGGAGGTGTGCCAATTTATGCCAGAAGAATATGTGGTTAATCATTAATAATGAAATACAGTCATAAACTCCAGAACATTATTCTGTAAATTTCCTGATTTCTGATAGAAGTCTAATATTAAAGTTACTTAAATGAAAGCTTTTAGAACACCTTGCTGGTATATCTCAAATGTATATCCTCTGCATACCTAACTTTCTTTGATAATGTAAAGAGTTTGAGTACCACATATCCAAAAAAGTCCATCAGATACTCTTGATCACAGAATCAAAGAATCACAAAATAGTTAGTATTGGAAGGGACCTCTGGAGATCATCTAGTCCAACTCACCTGCTAAAGCAGGTTCACCAGAGTGGATCACAGAGGAATGTGTCCAGGTGGGTTTTGAATGTCTCCAGAGAAGGAGACTCCACAACAACTCCAGACAACCTGTTCCAGTGCTCTTGTACTTTCAAACTAATGAAGTTTTTCCTCATATTCAGATTATTATGTTTCAGTCTGTGCCTGTTGCCCCTCATCCTATCGTTGGGCACCACTGGAAGGAGTCTGGTCCCATCCTCTTGACACCCACCCTTGAGGTATTTATAAACATTGATGAGATCCCCTCTCAGTTTCTCTTCTCTAGGCTGAACAGACTAAGTTCTCTCAGTATCTCCTCATAAGAAAGATGTTCTAGGCCCCTAATTATCTTCGTAGGTGAAGATGTCATATAAACTTTGTATATATAAATATAAAATGAACTTTGTAGCTGATGATATAACGTAAACTAGTGATACTGAAACACTGAATTTATGCTTAAAAAAAGTATTCTGATAATTTATACTGAAGAAAATTATTTATTTTCTTACAAATCTTTTACAGGTAGAGTTAATTGAATCCTAAAAGAGAAAGGAAAAAGCTTTACCTTTTTTGCATTAGGCACAATGAGACTGTAAATGTTTAGCTAAACCTAGCTACCTTATTTGTAGACAGATAGATTTTGATTGAGGTGAATCCAAGACTTAGAGCAAAAGAGTGATATCCTCACAGTGATCCCAGATACTGATCATTAAGTCATGGACAAATGAGTTTTCAAATTTACTTATGAAGCGGAAAATTATTTCAATCAATAGTCTCATTGTCCCAAGTATTCTCTATTTCTCAGTATTGTAACTATACTTTTCATGGAACAGTTATTCTAAGTATTGAACTTATTCTCTTGACTTTAGCTTGCCCTGAATTTATTATTATTATTATAATTTTTTATTATTATTATTATCATCATCATCATCATCATAACTAAAGACCTATACAATCAATCAAGAATGCCCACAGGCCATAATCACAACTTGGACCACATACAATCATTTAAAATAGAGCAGTCATACTAAAATAGAACCATAGAGTCATGGAATAATTTTGGTTGGAAAAGACCTTTAAGATCATAGGGCTCAACCATTAATCTAACACTGCCAGGATGCCATTTGCCTTGTTGGCCACAAGGACACAGTGTACACTGCTCTCCAACAGTTCATTCCCCAACTCATACTGGTACCTGCAGTTGTTCTTGCCCAGATGCAAGACTCTACACTTGCTCTTGTTATATTTCATTAAATTTTTCCCCGCTCAACTCTCCAGCCTGTTCAGGTCTCTGGATGGCAGCATAGCCTTCTGGTGTGTCAGCCACTCCTCTCAGTTTGATGTCATCACCAAACTTGCTGACAGTGCACTCTATTCCCTCATCCAAGCCATTGATTACTATATTGAATAGTACTGATTCCAGTATGAGACTTTGAGGGACTCCAGTAGATACAGGCCTCCAACTAGACTCTGCTCCACTGACCACAGCTTTCTGGCTTCTTTCCTTCAGCCAGTTCACAGTCCACCTCACTACTCGATTGTCCAGACCACACTTCTTCAGTCTAGCTGCACAAACTTTTTCCTAATATCCAATCTAAATTTTTCCTGGTGATTTTCTCTCATCCTATCACTTGCTACTCAGGAGAAGAGACCAACACCCTCCATGCTACAACCTTCTTTCAGATAGTCATAGAGAGCAATAAAGTCTCCCCTCAGCCTTCTGTTCTCCAGACTAAACAGCCCCAGTTCCCTCAGCTGCTCCCCATGAGACTTATGCTCCAGACTCTTCACCAGCTTCTTTGTTCTTCTCTGAATTTGCTCCAGCACCTCAGTATTTTTTCTTGCAGTGAGGGACCCAAATCCAATTTGAAATACAAGAGCAGGTCTAGTAGTTTGATCTAATGATGTCTGGTATTGAATATTTTCTGACCTGTGTAAAGAAATATTGTTTGTTACTTCTTCCCCTTAAATTCAACAGAAAATAACCTGAAGGGTAATAAAGTGTACATCTGAGGCATTTGTTCACATCTGTGCCTTGTCCTGCAGAGTGTTTTGAGTATACACAACAGTCAAGGGTTGTTTTTATCATATTTATTTTGGAAAACCTACCTGGCAGTGTTACAGGAGAATCAAAACAATAATTCTATCCAGAACTCTATGTTGTGAAACCAGGTGGTTAAGAGCTTTTATAAAGTTGTGCTGCCATCAGATTGATCACATTAAACACTCACATGTCCTTGTTTTCCTTACTTTTATCTTGGTAAAAGGTTACATTTCTCATCAGTTTGTGAACAACCTAAGTGAACAGATTTGTTTTTACCGCTAGCGTGTCATGTGGACTCTAAGCATTAAATAACAAAAAGGAGTGGTGCTTTCTGTAGCCCAGTGCATTTGGCACTCATGTATTCATAGCACCTTTAAGCAAATAGATCTGATTTTTCTGCATCTTGCAAAGATATTTACAGCTTCGAATTTTTGCAATATTTTCCAAATGGATCATATATATGTATTCAGTAATTGATAGGCATGGCATTTGGTGTCCTTTTCTTGGACAAGCAAATATGCAGAGATCTTAAAAATAAAGTCAGGCCCCAGGAAAATAGTGTGAATGTGGAGGTACTTGGAAATATCTCTCTAAATGGGGTTTAGGTATTACATTTCTGAGATGCCACGCTGGAATGTTAGACAGGGAAACAGGTTTCATTACCCTCCGACAAGGGTGGGTCCTGGCAATTGTAGGTTATTAATATTAAACAGATTTACTTTTTGAGAAGTGGAAGTTTAGTCTCCTGGAGCATTCCCTAGGATGATTTCCTTTGCTGACTAGCTAAAACAGGACAAAAGGCAAATTTCATACCTTGGGCCTACTACAAAAAAACCTAAATTACATGGTAAGTATGAACAAAATATATGAACGAAATGGGGAGAATTCCTTTTTTTGGGGGGGGCGGTAGTGGTTTTCAGGTGGTTTGTTTTGTTCCGTTTTTCTCTCAAGAAACTGAGCACCTTTGAGAAGGACAGAGGTAGAGAGCAGTTTTACATTAAAAGCTGGAGGGTTTTTGGAAAAAAACCTCCAGACAAAAGGCATGGTTTTCATCTTAGCATGTCTGAATCCATTTTCATTAAACTGTTCTGGTAATAGGTTTACCAATATTTAAAATATGTTTCAGCATTCTTTTTACTGTTGACACTTTAACTGTCTCAATGGTGGGCTCCCTTTCTTACCTGTTACAGTGACTCTAATAGCCAAATGTAACACACAAATAAATAGTCTTTGAATTTAAACTGCAGAGCACAACGTGAATTGTTTTTACCAATTTCACAACTAAAACAGAAAAGTCTGCTGTTTTTTTCAGAAAAGCTGAGTATTGTTAAAAAAAAAAAAATAATTTATTTTTCTAGCCAAGAAATTACATAAATAGCTATTAGCTTAATGACAGGATTTTTTTGCTTTAATCAAGTTAAAAATGGTGTTCATATGATGTCTGTCATGAAATATTGTCTAACATTTTCCTTATAGCTTCATATTGGAAGAGGATTTTTTTTTAATTCTGACTTTTGTCAAGCTGTTCTATATTTTCAATAAACTAACAAAGGAGGAGTCAAATCTGCAACTGCAAACTGCGTGTGTTAAACTCAATAGCAATAGATATTGATAAGGGACAGAGATTTTTTCCAAAACCTTCCTCAGTTCCAGAGCTGATTGATTGCAAGAATTGGGAAGAAAAGATTAAAAAGAAGTGATCTTAGGTATTACATTTTTCTCTCATTAAAATATATGTTGCATAGATCTTTATTATGCAATGAGTTGGCTTTATTCCATGGAACGTAATTTATATTCACTTACTTGGCTTTCAGTGACTTTCTAGGAATAATTAGGAGAATGCATTTTAGAAATTGCTATCAAGTATCACTTCAAGTTGAATAGAAAGGTCTGGGTGTTGCTATTAATTAGCAAGCTATAAATATTTTTGGCAGCTTTCCTTTTTTAAACAGAAAACTTCCCTAAATGCCTCCTGTTGTGCCCCAGGTTGCCCAGCTCAAGCAGCCAGGGACTTAGGATGCCATTTGATTGTGCAGCTTACTTTCAGGAGCATTGACATATCCCATACTTAGTACAAAAATATTGCTAAATACCCTGGAAGCAAAGACGTACTTAATACCACTACTCACTACTATTCTTCCTGTGAAACAAAACAAAAAACCACAAAAAACTCAGGAAGAGAGGTTGTGACCTGCAGTTTGGATTTTTCCAGACTCTGAAACCTGAGTGAACTACAGCTCCTCCTGGGTTGGTGTGAGTTGCCTAAAGAATAAAAGTAATTCAGAGATATTCTGGATTTAGTGACTATTGTCTCATCTGAAATAACTTCTCAGCATGCCAGCTCTTGGTTATTAGGTTTCTTCTGTTGAGCTTCTCTGAGAAATCTCTCTTCCTGTGATGCATTTTGTAAGTTGGATAATTATAAGGTGCTGTTTCCTACTGAGGCCCTTTAGCCAAATTTTGCAAGACAAAAAGCCTGCGTGGATGAAACAGCCTTTGCCATAGATTTGATTCAATCTGTCTTTGAGGACTTTCCATCTTGCATTGAGTTCTGCAATCCTTCCTTGTAGTCTGTCTTTCCTGCCTAAGATCAGTAAATAATATCACTGCTAAAGAAAGAATAACATTATTTTACATATATACTAATATAACTACTATTTTTTTATGCTAATATAACTACTCTTTTTGTTTCTGTTTATGTGTTACATTCTTTTAAGAAAAATGACTGGGTCAGATGAAGCTTCCCAGGTGGAAAAATTGTTCGTTCTTTGGTAATGATTTATTTAATTTAGTGTAGACAAGACTTCAGACACTGAAAGTTGGTCAACAAAGAGTAAAAATTCACAAAAAAAGTCCAGCACAACTGTGTGGGGGAACTTGCTGAGAGAAGCAGCAGACAGAGACAACCAGGCATCAGAAATGAGGAAAGAAGCATCCCCAGGGCCACAAAGATCTGTGCCAATTTTGCTGCAACTCAAAGCTACTGAGCTGGCTAGAAGCTCAGCACATCCCTGCAGAGACACTGTGAAGAGTTGTATATAAACCATTTTCTATTGTGTTTGACTGAGTTATGATGAGTTGTATTTATGGAGTTGTCCTAATGTGTATTCTAATTAAATCTCGCTTACTTCAGGTCAAAAGTCTTTCAGACTCCTTCGGTGAGTTCACTGCAGAGGAAATGTCTATGTAGATCTGCCTCAAAGCATTATCCAACTCAAAGTACTTTCAAAATGTCAGAGGCATTTATTGTCATAGCTCTGACAGAGCTTTGGTTCAAGAATAACAATAGGCTGTGTAGGCATGTATATATGTGTTTATTTATGTATGTATCTGTGTGTGTAGGTATGAAGATGTCCAACATAACTTACATGTACTCCCTTGGTTACGGACAGCTTAGCTATGACAGCAGAAATCTCAGTGCAGAGCAGTTTATTCTGCTTTTTTGATGGCAAAACAGGCTCACCTACTTAGCTATGATGTAAATGGAACCATACACATTTTTTTTTCTATACACAAAGGCACTATACTTTTATTAGAAATGTTGTCTTTCACCATTCTGGGTTTTCACCCTAAGCAATACAAATCAGTTACACTTTTTTTTTTTCAACAGTTCTACGAGAGTACACCATGTGGAACGATACTCACAGAACTGAGATAACCCCTTGTAGCCATGCACAGAATTTGCAATACAGTTAAGCTTCACGATCCTAGTTCTTAATGATATTCTGTATTCATAACATCACAGTAGTGGGGGCTGGTAGTAGTGGATGATGGTTACATAAATGATTTATTTATCTGGTTTGAATTTTATTTTAACTATTTGCTCACAGTAAATCAAGCATTCTTAGCCAACCTCATTCAACATGGTTGGGCAAAGAGCCAGATTCCACCATGCTTATTCACCAAATAATACCTGATAGCCCAGTTAACCCCTTGCAAACAGTTGTACTAGTTGCCTAGAAAGCGACTAGAAAGAGTAATTATGGTTTGTAGAATTCAGCTCTATAAACAATAATAAATGGGACCTAGGAATAGGATTTTAAGAGACTGAGAGAAGTTAATTTCTGACCAAATCACCTAAATTCCCTTTGTACCAACCAAAATTAGTAGGTACACCTGAACACTGATTTGCCTTTTTCTAAAACAAGCATCTATGTCTCTGAAAGAGCGTTTTTTGTTGTAGAGGAAGGGTAACTAGCTCAGACCTAAATACCAAACCTCAGATGGCTAAAATTTGAAGGGGTATATCCTATCCTAAGATATATATCTATGGGACTGATGCATTCATTGAAAAGCTGCAAGTAAAGAGGGCAACAACAGCTATAAGGGGACTCCTTATATGTTGCAAAAGATTGATATATCTTCCCTGTTTGGTATTGTTAATTTTAGTCCATGAATGTATGTAACATATCAAAATACTGTACAGATATTTTGGATCAAATATTTTGAAGGAAAATGCCTACAATCCCTTCTATGCCCCTTCCTCTAAATTAGCATCTGTGACCCAGCTGCATAAGCAGATTTTCTGGCCAGGATTAAAGACTCCTTCCCACTACCCCATTGTTGTTTTTATGGAGCATAGCCATTTAACATGGGCTGTACTTCTTTTTCAAGGGTTGGTTCCAAAGCCTTTGACAAATTTTGCATTTGCAATTGATTTGCTCCCTCCTGGGCTTGAGAATAAAATGCAATGGATAATATCTCAGGATCAGACTTTTCATGGTGAAATAATAAGGGCTGGATGAACTGACAGCTTTTCTCAATGTTCTATAATGCTCATCAAGTTAGACATTGTTTTGATTTTTTAGTGAAAAACTCATTTGTAAGGACTATAGTCAGAAGAAAAAGAATTGGATGAGATAGATAAGTATAGTCAGACTGTAGCACTATTATCGTGGAGCAGATGAAGAACCTAACATCTCTCCCAGACAACACAAAAAATTCATTTTTATAATGGAAATAGACGTCCTTTTCATTTAAACTCCAGCTGTTTTGTTGGACTCGTGCTCTAGCAAATATCACTTCAACTTTGTTCTTTCTTTTGGAAATGAAACTAAAGTTACATTCAATCTCAGTATTTCACAGTCTTTTGCAATGAAACAAACAATGAACTCTAACGTCCCATGGACCAGTTGTGAAATGTAGACCCCATGGTACTTTTAGGAAAAATAGGTGAGTTAGTTCCAGTGTGGTTTTGACAATTATATGCTCTCTGGTTTGAACTAACTCAATATTCAGCTGTAAAAAATATTTTTCACTTTCTTCAAACTGCTGTACCATGCTTATTCTTGCTGCTGAACAGTCTCTGCCAACTCCAGACCAAGAGGGAAGAAATAAGACTAGCAAAACTTTCTGAACTCTGCGTGCTGCTAAAAATAAAATTAATAACATTTCACTTCTTTTTAGTAAATTTGTAGACTTTTTCTACAAGTTTATAATTAAAGTATAGGGACTTTAGTATAGGGGTAGTCTGTCTGGTGCTTATGGGTTAAGAACAAAACTTTGACTGCAAACTATCTTTTTTATCTCACTATCTGCACCAGTTCTTTATAAAGGTATGAGTCTTATGGAATGACTGGATCAGAACTGTTTATGTAGTTCAACAGACTCTCAGTGAGAAGAGATCAGTCAGGTTCTAACAGTGGCATAAGTGAATATTTCATTTTCTAATTCATCTGGTATCAGATATGATTCAATGTTTTGGAAGACCTACTCTAGACTTCTGGTTCTGCAGTTGTAGCAAGTCGAGCTGAGTCCTTGGAGAAATAAAAATGACAGTCATAAAATATTATGCCTTTCCAAAAGAGAAAATCAAGTTGAAAGCAGTTTCCAACCAAAAGTACTGAGATACAACTCAATGTAAACCCAGGGTGTTTCATTCACTACTGTACAGAATACTTAATTTTCCTTTCTGTTAAACTGATTTTAAAATGTAATGAAATTACTATTAGTTTTCTTCGTAGAACTCTCAGCTTTCTCAGATTAATAGCAAAAAAAAAAAAAAAAAAGAAAAAAAAGAAGTGTTATATTATATGAAGAATAAACACATGCTAGGTTACTCTGGTAAAAATCCAACTGGCTGGAAAGAGTGTCTGGGATAAACTCTTTCAGGAAAAATTGGTGTCCTGCATCCTAGGCGAAGTGGTAAACTTTGCTGGAAGACCTCCTGCAGATATCCTTCTGTGTTCCTTTTACAGTCACAGACTCCAGAGAATTTGCTATTACATCATTGCCAGTCATATTTTATGTTTTAAATATTTATAATATTATTTTATGGAAGCTTAATCTTCAGTTAGGACACAGGGACATTTTTATATGCCTCCATTTTCACAACGTTGTGTACACAGAGTAGGCCTTCAGGGCAAGTTTTATTGTGCCAGTGTAACATATGTTCGCAATAGGTAAGTGACACATGAAAGGAAAGAAATGTGATTTAATGTTTCAATTTTATTGCTTGCAATTTAACATATGGCAGTGAAGAAGATACAATCAATAAAGCTACATGAATGTGAAAGAACACAATAAAAGATACCTCAGAAGGAAGGTCTGATTTAAAGATTTATTGAAACTAGTCAAATAATTCAACAGAAAAACTGCAGTTACGGTTTTGGACACATTTGTTATTGGTGAGTTGCTAGTGTATGGTCAATGATTTTGTAAACTTCTTCCAAAAACCTTGTGTAGATTTTGTACTTCATCCATTTCAATTGTACTTCTATAAAGAAATCATAACCCCAATCAGCAACGCATTATCATCGTTTTCCTGAAAAAGCACAATGAACATCTGAAAGTCTTAATTTTGTTTTCTAAAAAGAAGTATTTAAAAAAAAAAAAGCACAATATTTTTTCCAGAATATATATATTTCAGAGAGAAATTTCCATTTCAATGGAAAATATATATTTTCTAAGAATTCATAATCTTATACTAAAATTATTATATTTGAAATGTGTACAGTGTAAGAGTTCTACCAGTATATTAAATACTCCTAAATCCAAAATAATTTCCCTTTCTCTCTTGGATTTAAAGTAAAAAAATTAGAATTGAAATTTGAACTCTGGGCAGATGAACCCAATGACATAAAATATTTTATAACCACTTCCATGCAGCCACTATAACAAAGGACTAATATTCTTCAAAGAAAGATTACAGTATTTTTTGTGATAAGGCTACACAACTAGACAAAAATGTTATTTAGATACCTTCAGGGAGAATGGATGTCTGAACAGCACATCAGGTTGTATCAGGAGATCTGTAGTTTGTGTTCTGAGCTTAGCCCAGGTTTTGATGTGCAGTGCAACCTTGCATCGATGTGTAATCTTGCACAGACAGTGTAAGCTGACTTCTGTTTTCTCACAACTAATTATCCCGTTCTGAGTTCTTTTACTCTCCTCTCTTTGGGCTGCTATTGTCCAGCTATAAAGCATAAACAATATTTCCAGGTCTCATATTCTTCTTTGTTTGATTTAAATTTTTGTTGATATATTCATAAAGACTAATTTCCAGCCAACTGGGAAATTCCAGTAGTTTTGTTTATTTCACATCACAACATCTAAAAAGATGTGCATCATTCTTGATAGGGCAAATTATGGGTAGATAGCCATCATGAAATCAGATTATGTCAGATCTGATTATTTAAATTCATGTTACCACCATAACTATTGTGTTCTGTAGACATAACATATTTAAAATAGTGGATTCTATTTTTTTAAAAAAGGAACAAAGCTTTTTTCAAAATAAAATATTATCACTGAAGGATACTATTGGATGTATCAGGCAAAATTCTTTATTAGACATTGAATTAAAAATATAAATTTGTGAACGTTGTGGATAGAAACTGAATTACCAGCAGGCTACTAGGAGGTGGCCATTGGGAGTCTTAAGGCAAAACAGATATTCTTTGTAGCAGTCACAGGTGTCACGAGTTCTGTGATTTATCTTATGTTTGTTTTTTGTTTTTTTCTTTTTAATAAATCAGACTTTTGGCAATATGACATCTTAGAGGATGGATTGTGTGAAAATTTTACTTAGAAATTAAAATGTCATTCCAGGTTAGAAGGTTCAGAGAAGTCATGTGTTTAGAGAATTTGTGACCAAAGGGATAAAACTAGAAAAGTATCAGGAAATTATTCAGTGTCTGTAGTTCAGTAAGTTTTATTAATTAGGACGGAAAAAAAAGAAAAATATTGAAGCGATCTTCTTGAACTTACAGACAGCTTAGGTGTTGATTCTGGATCCATTGTTTGCTTTCATTCAGCAGCAGTCAGAAGCATTCTGTCCATTTCAGAAACAGTTTACCAAGGCCAGCATTTACTGTATATTAATAGTGCACCATTACAGGAGTTACATCTTCTTTAATATTCCACATAATTAATTTGGTTACAATGTTTACTTTTAGTGAATATAAATTGATTGTCACAGGGGACTGATAGGCCATGATATTTTAAGATAATCTAAAATTTCATTATGCTTTACTTTCCCTTTTGTTTTCAGTCTTTACTTAGTGGAAGGAGAGAGATTTTCATACTCATTTTCTCCTTTGTTTATTTTGTTAATCTTATTTTAGAATTCTTATATGAATGTTTGGTACCTACAGTACTTCCCATGGTCTTTGTCTTAGAGGACATCCTAGGTAGTTCAATGAGCATGTTATAGACATCCATCCCTGAACAGATAGTGACCTTGTGCAAGAGACAAGTGTGGTGCCAGCCAGATTTGTTAGCTTGTGGCCAGCCTCACAAATTGCCTTCCTGTCTAACATGGGGCTTTACTTCATAAATGTTCTTCGTTAACATGTTCCCCAATTTCCATGCCCAGTCATCCAGAAAGCATCAGGTTTCAACCTCACAGTCATACAGGCATTAGACAAAATCATACCTAAATCACGATAGGGTCATGGCATATGTGGAACTTATATGAAAAATAAGCATTGAACTTGTATATATTATTCCAATGAACCTAGAGTTTCTTCATGAGCAGTATAACCTGAGTCCATGCAGGTATATCACTGTGACCTCTGAGTGCCTGTAAATGTCTCTTCCATGATTGTATTGAACACATGGTACCTATTTGCTTTGTTGTCACATTTTATGGATCGTGAAGCTCCTTAGGATATGGCTTGTAATAAAAGTTGTATTTAAGAGATGGTTGTAATTTTATATGTATGTGTGTGTATATATATACACACACATGGGAAGAGAGAGAAAACACATTTGTTAGACATCATTTGTGTACATTCATACATTCCTTGTCATTATAGCACAAAGGATTATCAAAATGTTAGTAAAATCTGTGGGAGAATGGAAAAACTGTCAGGAATTTCCATGAGGTTCCTTTTGCAACATATCACTTCCTTTCTATCTTCTGGGTTGAGTTGACACAAAGGCTGCTGCATTCATTCATCCTCTTCTATCTTCTAAATCTTGCTTTGTTTACTTTTGCCACAGTGGTGGGAGGTGAGATATGAAATATGTTCAGCACCAAGAGACAGGCATTGCAGGCATATACACCTCCTATAAACTGATGCAGCTGGAGAAGTAGACCCATAAAACTGTACTGTGCGGGTGCCATATGGAAAAAGATTCCATAATCTGTGAAGCATTTGATCCACATTAAAATTGTCAATATGCATCTTCTGCACTTACTACTAGACATGAAAATTCCTTATAATGTAGCGTCATTTATTTATTTATTTTTAAGTTCATCACTCATGTGCTTCAGGTAACCATAGAAGACCAGAACAACACTTCAATCAAATATAAGTAATTTATATTTACTCAAACAAGTGTCCAGTAGATTTATGTACAAATCTCATATGACAATTCTTCTGTCATGATGTATCTACATCATTCTCTGGCTAGTTAAATTCTACATCTGTTGGCTAAAAATAAGTCCACTGCACCATGGTAACTGCCTAGTATCGCAAAGAATGTTGGTTTTGAGAACTCAAAAGCCCAGCAGCAAAAATGCCAAGCCTTATTTACAGTGATACAATTAAAGCAATGTCATCTGCTTATGTAGCATCAGAAAAGAACCTTCTCTGTCTTTTTTTATTATAAATAAATCAGGAAGTCACCTTTCAGTTATGATATACAAATTGGAAAATCACCTTTTGGTAGGCTATTGTACTTACTATATGTGTCTTTGAACAGTGTTTCCCAAAAAACTTTAAGTGTGAACTGAAAGGCTGACCTCCCTTCACATGCTGGTAACCTGGAAAAATCAAATGTAAATATTGGGCTATTTCATTACAAACATTGTACAGGGCTGGTCTTATAAGATATATGAAGGAAAATGGCTGAAAACCAAAACCCTCAACAATTTGCTCACCAGCTCCAAAATGCTGACTGCCTGATAGTTGCTGTGAAAGTGTCCAGGCTGTCCAACCAAAATCCATCTCAACTATTCACCACATGTGACCAAAGCCACAACTATGGGAAACAGCTTTACAGAAATTCTTTCAATACCCTCACTTTTCCACAGTCCTTGCCAGCCTTCTACACAGTAGGATCTCTGGAAACAAGCTCCAAACCCTCTTCTTCCCGACATATCCATGATGAACAGCTGCAACTCCTTAGGCACTGAGCTCAGCTGCCTTGAGCCATTGAAATAATCCAAAAAGACAGCAAAAAATTGAAATATGTTATTGAGTGTATGGTTAGTAGTCTTCGTGCATCAGCTAGATTGGTGGTTTCCAATTCGTATTGCTGAGGCTGCTGCAAATCATATGTGAAACACACGTCTGATTCTTTTTGCACTGTTTTCACTCTGGAGTTATTACTGAGTAAGGAGAAAGCGAAGAAGACCAAACAAGATAATAATGTTATCATCTTCTCTTCCTACTTGGTTAAATTCTTCATTGATATAATTACTGAACTTTTACTGACTTTAAGGGGAGTCAGACTTCATCCAAGAGACCAGTTTGTGGTCATGGTTATAACAATTTTGTGCTGCTTCATGATGCTTGAAGAAGTTCAAATGCAGAGAATAGAAGAGACTCATTAACATTGCTTTCTGCCTAGGCTAATTGTCAGGTAGTAGAGAAGCCAGGTATATTAACTGAGAGCACTACTTTTGAACATTTTTTGTAATCCCCCCAAAACCTGAGGTAGCTCAAAGAAGACACACTATTGTGGTGTTAGTATATCCTAAATCAGATTATGTTATGTTCTGACTTACTTGTAAAAGAGCTCTTGAATGTCAGTAATATAGCTGCCCTGCACTCAGCCCTGCACTTAACAGTGTGTCTGGGCAGGCTTAAGCCTGTGCACTGTGTTTTATGGAACTCCAAGCTGACTGGTTGCTTCCTGTGAGGCCTACAGCAATTTCTACCACCAACAATGCAAGGAAATAAAAGACAACTGTGTGGGAAAAAAAAAAAAAAAAAAAAAAGAAAGAAAAGATAAAAGTTATTTGTAAAAAACAGTGCCCCACAGCGTTCTATTCATGGCACAATATCATCCATCCGGGAAACCTCTGCATGATTATTGCTTGAAAACATTCTTATCTGATCAAATGTTTCTTAGGAATTTCTTCATAGACTGGGGTCATGAGACCATTTCAGAATGATGTGATGCTGCCTGGTGCTGAGAAGTGCAGTCCCAGTGCAAAAATTTCTTGGCTCTAGGCAAGTGGGCAGCTCCTTTATTAACATGTGAATGGCATGTTAATGTCAGAAGTAAAGCAAGGGCTTAAGCAATTTTGTTTAGTGATGTTTTCTTATTTCTATTAAGCAGGAAAGAGTTTTCAGTGTATTTCTACAGTTTATTTTATTCTTTTCTTTGTTTCTGGCAAGACCATGTAATTCTTGTGTAGTCCTGCTGTCCTCTTGAAAATCACATAGTATAAAATATCAGACTGTATATGGTTAATTTATTCTTCAGCTACTGAAATGTTTAGTCCTAAAAAAACCTTTCAAGTTATTCTCTAGCAGGTTCAGATGGGAATGGGCCAGCTGCCTCCCAGTGTAAGTCTGGAAACCAAAAAAAAAAAAAAAATCTAGTGCTATTTCTTGAGAGTTTAGATACTACCACAACATAACTTCTGAAGAAATTGACACTAAGAATTAAGAAGGCAACAGATTATTTTTGTTTTCATATGAAAAATAAAAGGAGGACACATCTGAGTCATTGCTATACACTAAGACATTTCTTGGTAAATTTGAGAAAATTTAGAGTTTCCAATTGGAAATTTTCAATTTTCGTTAACTAGAGAGAGAATTTTTGCTTTGTCTCCACTAGGCTATTAGCTTTTTATCTGCACCAGGTGCCAGTAGTAACCAAACAGTGCAGTAATTTAAAACTGACTCATAATTACTCCTCATCCCAAATCCAAAAATATTACAAAAGTAAGTTCAGGCAAACAAGCTTTCTTCAGGATCAGCATGGCAGAAAAAAAAAAACCTATGAGGTTCATTGTTGTGTAAATGTGCAGTGACATTTTTAAAATGGACACTGACTTTTTAAGAATCCACAAGCGCAGACAATGTGAAAGAACTAGTTACATCTATCAGGGCACTGTGAACCAGCATTTCAGTATGATAGAGAATGCTGGATTTAGTCACATGCTCATGTACTTCATTAAGAAACCAGTAATTCTGCTTGTTAAGCTGAAGGCAAGTAAAAAGATATTTGCTGCATCTGGCTTACAAGATGAAAGCATGAGATTCATGATTAACTATGCATCTGTCTTCGATAGGAGACAGCAAGCAATAACTTGTTCTCACCATATATAACACCTTCCAGACGAGACACTAACAGTGGTCTGCAAAATCTGGGTACCTTCATGACATTTCAAAGGATTATTTCTTTCCTATGTTATTTTCTCTATTTTACAGCTGAAAAAACAAACAAAATGCTAGTTACAGTCAATCTTTTCAGGCATTAGTTGCCTAAATAATTAATATTTGTCAATCTTAAAGTTTTATTCTAGCACTTGTCAGAATAGTATCCAAGCTCCTCCCATGCCAACTCAAAATGTTTGGTGTATTTCAGCTAGACATCTATAATTAGTGCCTAAGTAAGTAGAAGTCAAGTCATCTGTGGGTGTTCCTCATTAAGCAATCAGGACACACTTTAAAGTACCTATATTTACATTCAGAAATCTGACAGAAGCACAAGTAAAAGCGGAAACTTATGGGAGTGTCTCAAAATGTCTAAGCCTTCAACTGACAAGTTCATTCTCTCTTTTGAAAGAAAGGATGTAACAATGTGTGATATTATATAAGGAAACAAATGGAGCATTAGGAATGTTTGCAAGTGTTTTCAAATTAATAAGTTAAAATTTATGATCAAGTATGTATTTCATAGTCTGTTTTGCTAGTGAACATGGTGAATAAAAATTAAACTAACTTCTCACATTACATTTTACTATTAAAATAAATTCTATTTATTAACACTTCTTGTAATATTTCTATGACAACTTGCTGTGTCAAATGAACATCATTACATACAGGCACATTTTTGGCATATTTATAATGGAAGATCTTTCCTGATCAAAGAAACTAACAATTTATTACATTATGGAATAGAAGAGCTGACTACTGGAACCAGACAATGGAATCCAAGATGCTGATGCAGATAATAATTCCTAACAGCTGCCTAACTTTTCTTAACCTAGCAAGACCTTGAACAGAACAAGTAAATTTTAAAGATTCAAGGGGGGAGTCTTGTACTGTGAATTTCTGTAGGTCTATTCTGTAAAATTTTATTGGAGAAATCCCATGAATATTTTCACAAATGGACATATGTTGGTGACATGGATAAAAATACAGTTACCTCTTGGTCTACTGTATAATATCCATAGCTCAAGCTTGCTAATGCACCTGGGTTATCATATCAGTGTGTTGGTTTTTTTCAAGATGTGATACCTGGCACACACTTTTTAATATGTTTCATGGAAGGATAGAAATGTTGATTGGAAAGAACCTCTGGATGCATCTAGTCCAGCTTCCTGCACAGAGTGGGACTATTGCCAACATTGACCTTCTGGTTAATATTTTTTCTTTTTTCTTAAACTTCAAGCTGAGCCTCCCAAGCTGCAATATCTGTTGCTTGCTCCTTGCTTTGCTGTCTGCTGCTATCAAGAAGTGTTTGGCTCTGCTATCATTGTAACTCCCATTCGCCTCCCATGATTTCCACTGTTGCGTCTATCACTTCAGCTGTAACACTGCTGAGTCTTTCCATTACTGTGTTTGGTACTATCACAGTATATTAAAATTAAAAAAAAAAACAAACCTGTCCCATCAAATCATACGGTTACAAATATGCTTTAATATACTTACATATGAAAACACTTGCATGTACATACATACATAAAATTCATGTAGATTTGTAAAAAATCTCTTTATTTCAATACTGAAAGTATTTCCAATTTTAGACCGAAGTGATCATTTATTCTTGCTCATGGTTATGTCAAATGCATGAGTTTTCATTCATATCCTTTTTTAAATATATATTAGAATTGGAAACTACATACAAACATAAACATGTGCATATAAACATACATACGCTCATTAGATATACATTCCTGGCATGCCAGGGCCTGAAATATTTTCTTCAGAAAGCAATTGCAGCATGGGATCTGTATATTTTTTAACTCTGACAAGGTTGCTTCCCCAGCCTGTGTAAATTTTTGGCTTCACAGAAACCCACAGAAACATGTGTAACTATTTGTGACTACAGTGGGAACCATTTTCTTCTGGACAAACAGATTTTTAACTAGAGATGGACATCAGCCATGCAGATCAGATCCAAATAAGGACTTGAGAAGATTGAAACTTCCACTTACTGCGTATTGGATCCAGGATTTTAATTTAACCCATTACAAAGATAGGGACTGTTTATGAAATACATGTACTGATCCATCTGGATGCTATTTGCATCTGTGATTTAGTTAAGGGTCTCATTTACATTTTATATTTAAATTCAAGAAACTCTTTAAAACACTCAGCTAAGTACCATTGGGACGGAGAAATCATTCCACCAGAATAGTATAAAAACAGACAGCAGCAAAATTATAAAATTATTAAAATTGTTCATGCCATTACAGAGAGAATTTTTACGAAAATCAGAAAAAAAAAAAAACAACAAACTTAGAACAAAAAGTACTTATAAAACATGATGCAGTACGTATTTTTAGGGTATGCTGAAGGAGTTTTGAAACATTTGGATAGCAAAATATGTACTTTATTTCTAGAAATAAGACTAATACTTTCCTCCAAGTTTTCCTGTGGATGAATGCAAAACGTAATCAATCTAACTTTTCAGTTACTCATGAGGACAGTAATGATCATTTTTTTGTTGTTGTTCTGCACTAAAACAGACATCATCATGTGTTATAAAAAAACATTTTTGTCTGGAGCCCAGGGGCTATTTTATTAAATGCTGAAGCAGGGAAAAATATATGGGGAGAATAATTTTAACGTATATAAAGATTTATTCCACTAGAGAGGAAGAGGATGACAATACCTAGCTTTTCAACAGCAGAGCTTACTTTCCTTCATCATCATAAAGATTAATATTTTTATCCCCATTTTACAGAGGGAGTATCTGATGCCAAGAAAAACAGTGTGTCTTAATTACACTACAAAAATTGACTCTAACCCTGAGATTAAATATAACCATATTGTATATGCCATGTGATGATATTTTTAGCATTGTTCTTTAACCTTGCTTATTCGAAGACACTGTCAGTAAAAAGTCAGTAAAAGCCACATTCACTACATAATTTACTGCTACAATAAAGAATAGTAGTCAATTCCTGGGAAAAAAAAAAAAATAGCATATTAAAGGATAATACTATCAATCCAGTGAACCATACATTGAAAATGGTTCACGTTTTTCAAGGAGTGGCCTCAAGATGGGATAATCACATGATATAATATGGCAGTACCCACTGGGACAGGCTCCCCAGGGAGGTGTCATGGCTTCAAGCCCGATAGTGTTCAACAAGAGACTGGACAACACCCTCAGACACATGCCATGATTGCAAGAGTTTTCATAATATTAATATAGAAACTGGAAATCTCCTATAGAGATTTTTGTGGGAGTAGACAATTATTTAAAAGAAAAAACAGTTATAATTTCAGTAGGACCATTTATAAAATTTGAACATATTATGGTAGATACTGCACAAACTCAGAGCAAAATGGTGATGTCTTCTCCAAAGATCCTGCAATCTTAATAGAAATTATGCACAGATGGAAGGGTGTAAGGAAATAGTGAAGTAATAGTAATTAGCATCATGACCAGTGGTAACAATCTGCAACTTCAGAAAAGTTGCTTGTATACAGAACAGCATTTTTTGGACAGTTCTTTGTTATGAAGTTACTTAGTCTTGGGGAAAATAAAAAAATAAAAAAAATAAAGGCAAATAAAGCTAACATGAACCATACCTATTAATTAGCATGACTCAATTAACATTGACTTTATCTGTGACATTATACAGAGATAAATATGGAGAGATAGATATAATATTTAATCAGCATGCATCTCAGTACTTACTAATACTAAGATACTAATTTCTCAAATTTAGATATCCTATATTTTATCAAATTTGAGATAGGATAAAATCTCTAATATTGGCCTGAAAATTTTTGTAAAGGACACAATGAATTTTATAAAACTGGAAAAAAAAAAAAAAGTTTCATCAAAAACCTTCAAATAGACAGAGTCAGCACCTGTAAGTAAGAGAAAGAGATGTTTCATCTGAGTATCCGTAAGAGCACAATACAATGAAAACGCATCAAATGGAACCTGATATTGATTTAAATATTGATAAAAATATAGACATGAACATATTTTTATAAGGTCTGGTCACAGATAATTTCAAGAGCAACTTGACTTTTAAAAAATAATCTTGTTGTTTTGCCATGATCAAGAAGTCCTTGAGTACCTATAGTATGAATGACACTTAGGATTAACCACAGCATCTAACTTCTGTAAGTTCCTACCTTACTTCGTTTGCCACACATTGAGCCCCCTAGCTGATGCTGGCTCTTGTCTCATACCTCATATGATACCAATTTTAAGTTGTCTCATGCCCAAATGGACTGGTGCATTGTAGTAGAATTTCCTCTTACATAACTTAGAAGCGATTTAGTTCAATAAGTTTGTCTTTGTGTATTAGTCATATAGCAGAACAATGAAATTGTCTAAATTTGCATCACATTTTATCCAATAAGCTTTTATGCAGGGAATGGACAGAGTCAGGAAACACAGTTATGAAAAAAAGAGAGGAAAACTATAGACAAAATCAATGACCAAACTCTTTTCCCATTACAAACTGCACCAAATGGGTTAAAATCACACGAGAGTGTGCAGAAAGGATGTTGCATCACTACCTGATTGAATTCCCACCAGAAATGATGTCAAAATGAAGATGAATGTGGGGAAGAATAAGTTAGAAAAAACATAGATTAAATCATTTTCCCCCTTCAGGCATTTCATTAAGACAGTGAAGATAAAAGAGCAGTTACTGCATGAGATTTCTGCTAATAATAAAAGTTGCCTCTAGAATGGGACTGAGGTGGACTGAGTGCCTGTGTCTGTTCATTGGCTACAAAAGTTTAAAAAGAAGACAAAGACAGCTGTCTTAGTCTGAGTTGAAGGCTGAATGGAATGTGAACATGAATCTGGACTGTGATTTCTTATGGGTCTGTGGCACGAAGAATAAGAAAAGCTATTCTACCTTTTGTGCAGTATCAGCACATTAGCAAGAAACATACATATGATATTCATTATTTTATTGTAGGAATTTTTACAAATAAATTAAATTGTTTTGTATGGCATGTTGTATCCCCCAATGTTCTTGCTTAGAATTGGTAGGACAGAGTCTGAGGAAAGTCTGAGGGCTCAAAGGCTTGAAGTAAAGCTCTGTAATAATTTTTGAAGAAACTTCTGCATTAATCTCAGTGTTCCTCTCCACCAAATGCTTACTATACATCCTAGGGGATGTGTAACTGAGTGAGAGCAGAACTCCTACTCTCAGCTTGTAGAGCTGGTATAGTATTGCTGCAGTGACACAAATCCAGAGGGACCCTGGAGAAACTGATCATGAATATACATTTTAAGAAAGACTGAGTGGGATTAGGGTGTTTAACCACACCCACCCTCTGTATTTTAAGTCATCAAGCTGAAAACACCCAACAAAAACAAAGAACAGGCCATGATATTCCAGTAGTTCAGTAAAGATTTAAATTCCTTGAGTTTTATTTCAAGCTGACAGAGCAACTAATTCCTACTAGCTTGTGAGCTAAAGCAACAAAAATACGTCTCATGCAACAAGCAGATGTTTGGAAGTAATGCTTTATTCTTCCATTATACTGAAAATGCAAGAGTTCTAGGCACAAAAAGCTCCCTGTATTGTAGTCGACTGCATTTATGCAGTTGATGGCAGTTAGTAACGGTAGCCCAGTCTCAATATTATAAAAGCAGTTGTGGTTGTTATGGCTCTTGACTTTACCACTTGCTGCGGGGTTTAGCATTCTCATTCTGAGACCCCGAGACTCAAAGCACCTCAAATAAACTGAGGTGGTTTCATGGGACTCCATGAAGACTGAATGTTTCACCTCCATTTCCAGCTTTCTGGTGAGGATTTCATCACCTCTCTGTGCCACACAGGGTGCATCCACTCTCTGACTACGCTCACATCCAATCCACAGGTGACTGTCAAGACTGAGCTGTGTGTATTGCAGGGTAAGGTGTGCACAAATGTTTTTCCTTTTTTGAGAGAGAGACATTACCTTAGATTTACAGAATCACAGAATGGTTGGGGTTGGAAGGGATCTCTGGAGATCATCTAGTCCAACTCACTTGCTAAAGCAGGTTCACCAGAGTGGATCACACAGGAATGTGTCCAGATGGGTTTTGAACGTCTCCAGAGAAGAAGACACTACAACCTCTCTGTGTGGCCTGTTTAAGTGCTCTGTCACTCTCCAAGTAAAGAAGGTTTTCCTTATGGAAATTCCTATGTTTCAATCTGTGTCTGTTGCCCCTCATCCTATTGTTGGGCACCACTGAAAAGAGTCTGGTCCCATTCTCTTGACATCCACCCTTTAGATATTTACGAACATTGATGAGATCCCCTCTCAGCTTCTCTTCTCCAGGCTGAACAGCCCCAGCTCTCTCAGTCTCTCCTCATAAGAAAGGTGCTCCAGAACCCTAATCATCTTCATAGCCCGCCACTGGACTCCTTCCAGTAATTCCTTGTCCTTTGTAAACTGGGAAGCCCAGAACTGGACACAATACTCCAGATGTGGTCTCACCAGGGCAGAGTAGAGGGGGAGAAGAACCTCCTTCGACCTGCTGGTCACACTCTTCTTAATGCATCTCAAGTACTGTTGGCCTTCCTGGCCACAAGGGCACTTAGTTAATTCGTGGTCAATCTGTTGCCAACCAGAACTCCCAAGTCCTTCTCTGCAGTGCTGCTTTCCGGCACGTCCGCCCCGACCTGCACTGGTGCCTGGGGTTATTCCTACCCAGGTGCAAGACCCCACATTTGCCCTTGTTAAACTTCACTAGGTTCTTCCCTGCTCTGTCCTCCAGCCTGGCACTCAGGCATTCAGCGAGGGTACACTCAGTCTCTTCATTCAGTTCATTGATAAACTGGTTGAACAGGACTAGATGCAGTCCTGACCCCTGGGGAATCCTACTAACTACAGGCCTCCAAGTAGACTTTGCACCATTGATCACAACCCTCTGAGCTCTGCCATCCAGTCAGTTCATGATCCATCTCACTGCGCATTCATCCAGGTCGCGCTTCCTGAGCTTCCCTATGAGGATGTTGTGAGAGACGGTGTCAAAAGCCTTGCTGAAGTCAAAGTAAACAACATCCACTGCTCTTCCCTCGTCTACCCATCCAGTCATACCATCATAGAAAGCTATCAGGTTGGTCAAACATAATTTCCCTTTGGTGAACCCATGCTGACTACTGCTGATCACTTTCTTTTCCTCCACATACTTTGAGATGACGTCCAGAATGAGCTGTTCCATCTCCTTTCCATGATGGAGGTGAAGCTGACTGGCCTGTAGTTTCCTGGATTTAGTTATATAGCTCTCAGTGTAGGCAGAGAGGGAAGGAGAAAACAGAAGATTATCTATATCGGGGTTGCCATCAACTATATGTGCATTGCCAGACCATGTCAGTAAGGATTATGCACTCTTAGCACAATGGTTTACACAGCTGCTTGGACAAACTGTCGTCCCATCTATGGCTTTTGGGGGAGATGTGGAGAACTCCAGCAGGGAAAATAAACGTCTGCAGCATTCAGTGAGGAAGTGTGACTCTTGGTTAAACTCTCCTGACCTGAGCTGAGCTTTGATTTCATCCTTGATCAGTTGGCTCTGATATTTTGCTTAGCAGACCGAGAAACTGATTTCTTTAGGATTCCTCTTCTGGGAGACCTCATCCCCAGCTGAGATGAAAATAGCCTTTGAAATCTAGTTTTAAAAAACCAAAGTAGCAGAGATTGCCCAACTTATTTGCAACGATGAAGCTCACAATAAAAATTGGGATTTTTGTGCAGAGCTCCTATTGAAGATAATTGTCAGTGACTTCACAACCCCAAAAGTCATTTGTATTCATTGGCACAAAGAAGGCCAGGTAATAGATACTATATACTCTGCATCATCACATAGACATACATTATAGCTAATTTTAATATTCAGTTTCTGCTGAACAAAGAAAGACGTTGATTAGGTAGTAGGATGAGGTGCAGTAAAAATACCAGTTCCTCTTGTGTTTCAACCAATAGCATGTTTCAGTAGGAAAAGGTGAAATAAGTCAATCAGCTGTTTACTTTCTGCTTCCTTCAGAAGACAGCAAATGCTCGCTGTGTTCGTGGCTGAGATTCCAGAGACTTTTATATTCAAACAGTATCAACATAAAGAACAAATAGACTAATAACCAGATATTGTAGTTTGTTTCCTTATTTTTATATTATCTCTTTTCTTTGACAACTGCATAGCTACACTCAGAAAAATTGTAATTATATGCAGAACTGAAAGAGGTTCATCATAGCATGAAAATGTTGTGACATCATAGTCCTTGGTTAAGAAAATTATAATGATGGCAGAGGTCAAAGCCACAGTGTAAGATAGGCATGGGAAAGGAAGAGTCGTAGAGGAGAGTTTCTTTCTCAAAAAAGCACAAAACTACTCCATTTTGAGGGAGAATTGTCAAAAGGCAAGTCACCTTGCTTTTACAATGCTTTTTTGCATAGGCACTGTTTTGCAAATGTTTTTCAATTGATGTATGTTTAAAACCGCTCATGGGTGAGGTGGAAGAGAGGAAATAATGAGAAACAAATTCAGTGGAAAAACAAGTGTTGATGGTGTGACTCGGCAATGAAGTAAATTTATGAACTAATTTGATCATAGATATTAGCACCTCCTTTCCTTCCAGTGTGAGTCAGAGTGAACATAAACATCACAACTATGTGGAAAAATGTACCGCAGTGGGGAAAAAAAAATCCAAAAAGCCTGACTTTTTTAAAAAAGAATTTTTTAAATTGAAATGGCTCTCCTGTTTCTTTTCAGACTCGGAGAAGAAATGAATGAACAGTAAGCACAGTGTGTGACACACCAATAAATTTCTAAGTTAAGTGCTACTAACGTATTAGGATTATTTCTTTCCATTAAAGTATCAATGAACCAGGATCCACTGTGTTATGAACTATATTATGATCAGAAAGTGGTTCTTGACTCACATTTTATTAACTTTTTTACTTTTTTACTGATGTGGAAAAAAGTAATTTTCTACTAAACTTGAAGCAGTCTAACATTTCCACTGTCAAATTCACGTCTTGTCTTTTTTTGGTCTTTTCTGTAGAAAGACGTACCAAAAAGAGAAGACATCTTTGTGATGGTGGTAGGATAGCAATACACAACATTTATCATGAGATTGTCTGAGAGTCATTTGTCAGACATTTAACCTCCAGAAGTGATACAAAGCGATTGCTTCTTCAGTGGTGGATTTTTTTTTTTTTTAATAAATAAATCAAATTTGACTGGTTTCAAACACCCATGAACTTTGATCATTTCACTGAGTTCCTCAGCCAAATTATGTTTGTTTATTTGTTTGTTTGTTTTAATTTCAACCATGTGTTCATTCCTTTGTGTGATGTAACAATCTTGTTTTTTGTAAATTTATTGGAACTAGTAGATAACTAGCTTTAATTCCAAAATGGAGTCAAAATTTACTTTATACCCATAACTAGTGTCAAATCTGAACTCTAATAGAAACATTGGGTAACCTCATGGTAATCTCTTCTTGATGTAAGGTAGGACTAGTTATAATAGCTGAGGTCAGATCACTATCCCTCATGCACATATTCTCCTCCCACAGAGTTTTCTTGGCTAAGGAATTATACTGTGGAGGAATCCCACTTCTAGTTCGGGTTGGCCTGGTACAATGAAGTTAAAAAAACACTAAACACACCCTGTTATTTGAAAATCCTTGAATAATGGCTGCAGGAATTCAGCATGGCTTAATTATTAAATTAGTAAGCATTTATTCTCCAGATAGTGTCATCTATATGTATATTCTGAGATTTTCTTGATCAATTAATTTTTAAAATATAAAAGGTAGATCGGTATAGGGGTACCAGAATATGTAAAGAAAAAATTTTGTTGTTATCTTAACTTATACAAGAACTTCCCCCAAAAAGTGTTCTTAGAAAGAGAACAAGCAGACCCAGCTATGACTAGATTTTTCTTCATAAGAGCAGAAAATGGTATGATGTAAATATTGGTTTTATTATACAGATGTGCTATAACAAAGAAAAATGCATGCAATATTACGTTTTCTCCACTATAAAATGAAAAAAAAAAAAAAGTTACAATAAAAAAGCATAATCCTTAGCCTGCATTGTATAAACCTAAAGAAATAGTAATCAACCTTGATGTGAGAATAAGGCACGCATCTGTCTGTGTGATTTATGACAGAACACAATCAGAGAATAAACTGCTCTTTTTTTAAAAAAGGTATCCTCCCTGTAAGAGGATATTTTTCTCTGCAATGAAGCATAGCGTTTTTTGTTTTCATATTTTCTCTTCCATTAAACTTTCTAAGAGTTATTATACATCTACAAGACCTGGTTTCTTAGCAGTCATTATAGAAATCCTCATTAGTCTCATCAGTACAGAGGCTCGGGGTTCTTCCTGATGCATATAAATAGTTTAATGTGTTTTATTTCTAAAGAAGCAGCAGTCTTTTTCTTAAAATGGTAATTATCATTCTGAATTAAATGTGAAAGAGATTATTTGTTTTACTTCTATTCAAAAGCTTAGTGTATGTAAATAGAGTAAGTTTTTTTTTTTAATGTTCCTTCATCTTGAAGAAGACATTTCTAAGAGCTAAAAAGAGTTGCAGTTTCATATCTATTTGATAAAAAAACCCAATAAATGTAACAGCCATATTAAAGACAATATGGAGTGTATCAGTACTGGATTTTGATGTAGACCATCTATTTATCTAATGTAAACTGCTGAATTATCACCAGTCGTTTAATTTTTTTTTTAATATAGATATGGGCTGTATTCAAAGCAGTAAGCTTTTAGGTAAGATTCTGAATAGTTTTTGTCCAGTGCATTTGGTAATAACTACAGTATTACTTGAGTTAGAACAGAAGGGCTTGAACCATTTACAATGAACTCAATGACAAGATTTCCACTATCTTCAAGTATACATTACTAAGTAACTTAAGTCTTGATGTTTTCTGACAGCCTCGAGCCTTCTTATTGACTTAATTTGAGAAGAAGGTCATGGATGTGAGTGGAAACATCTTTTATTGATTACCAGTTAGCACCTCTGCAGTGCAGGGAATAACATTGCATGGTAGCAGAATATTTTACTGAATTAAAAGAAATACAGTGAAGAACTTAAAATAGTTGATCTTTTCCTCACTGTTGTTTGTTTACAGCTGTAATGATTTGCTCTCAAAGTTATATCTCATGAAGTCAGTCTGTGCTACTAGTGCTGCCTGGACCTGTCAAACTGGCTGGTGGGGTCCATTATGCAAGAGACTCCCATGTAATATTTCTGGATCCCTGCCTCAGGGAGGAAACAAATTGTGCTTATGTATTTGTCGCATTTAATGACCTTTTCAGAAGGAAATCGCATGTCCTGTGACATCTATCGGAAGGAAAGATGACTTAATAAAAAAGGGAAGGTCTTGCATCAGTGAGAAAAGAGCAGTCAATTAGTTATTCTAAAGTCATGCCGAAGTTATGTGATGACGTTTATGCAATAGTGTATTTAGATGAGCCTAGAGGAAGCTTAACAAGAGTAGAAGACATGGGAGATGGATTAATTCACTGCCTCTGCTATGAGTTGAAAACCCCACAACATTGTGTTGTGGTAATCTATTACACAGTTATATCTGCTTCAGCATCTCTTTCATTCATCCTGGAACCTTTATCGCAGAATGATCAGAAATGTCATGAGCAGTTTTGCATATGGAAGGAATTTAGCTGCTCCACTTAAAGGAATTTTATTTGGAAGGTATTAACCAAAAGAGATCAAAACCAAATATTTATGATAATAAATGTTTTGTCTATGTGGCAGCATAAAATAAATATTAAAATACCTGAGTAAAGGTAATCAAATATAAGAGTTTAGAAACTGCTCTCTATTCTGCTAAAATCTGTAATATGCACTAGCAAAGTTTCTACTTTTTCGTCTCCTTCCAAATTCTAGCATCTGCCAATGTACTGAAATAGAACAAATTTTATACCAGAATGGCAAGACAACTCTATTATTCCTGACTATTTCTCTCCCAAATATCAGAAACATTAATCCCCCATCTTACAAACAGCAGAAATGGATATATACCTACATAGTAAACGTGTAGACAAAGACAGTAGTGCTTGGTTGACAGGAAGCAGAGGCAAAGAGTTTAAAAATATTTATCAGACACAGAATGTCAGATTCTGCAAGGTACTAAATTGCTCAAGTGTAAGGCTGGGTTTCTGCTAATGCCAGAATATCAAGTATCTTGGAGACCTCTGCTCAAGGGTAAAAGCCTATTCCAAAGCCTATTACTGTCAATTTAGACTCTCTGCTGATACAAGAAACTTTCAAATGTATCTCACCTCCATAGCAATCTTCCTTCAGACAATTCAGGGCATGAAACTCTTTATGACTCCATTGACTTTGAAGCAGAGTTGAGAAACACACAGCATTTTTCTCACATCATTCTGATGAGGACAGAATGTAAGTCCTGTTGGACTCAAATATGGTATCTTGCTCCTGTTCCTCTGGGTCTCAAAGGTAGCCATCAGCCTCTAAAGCAGAAAACTCTGTTTTTATATTCTGAGAAGACCACCCATGAGGTTTTCTCCTCCACTTTTACAAAGCTGGTTTTCATTGTAAATAATGTGTTTGCCCTTATAGGTATCAGCCAGGAAAAGCTTTCATTAATAAGGCTGGTTCTGAAAATGCTTGTGTTCATTTTCACCAGTAATTTCAAAGGCAGAGGAATGTTTCTACATCTCTTTCTCTGCTGATGGTATTCCAAAATTTTATGCACATACACAATAGTATGCATAATATAGATTTTGAGACGGTTTATGACGACTAGAGACCACAAAACCTGACTGACAAGAATTCAATGTACTTTATCTAAACACAAGCACAGACTTTGTCTGTCTAGGAGTCTAATTTTGAAAAGTCACATTTTCAGAAATGCATGTTTGGAGATGACTAGGGGAGTAAAAATTATATTTACAAAAACATGCCATTTTTCCATTAAAATAATACTTTCTGTCAAATGCTATCACTCATCATACAATTATCATGTCTGGGATAAAGTTTCTCTCTGTGCAGAACACCAAAATATGTTCTACATAACTTTTCAGTCCTGCTTGCAGCTTATCTCAAGGCTTTGTGACAAACAGTTCTAGCACCGGGTCAAAGTCAAACATCACATTCTGTGATTCTGTGATCACCTCTTAGGACTACTTTCTTATTCAAATATTAATGTTTAATGTGAATGAGGAATATCTTTATGAAAACTACTTCAGTCACATAGCTAGCTTTGTGTACTCAATGAGATCTGGTGATAGGGCTCTTAAGTTTGACATAATTTTCAGGCAAGCTTGTCCAAACCTTTTCTTAGAGTGAGAAAAAAAGATCTTCAAAACTGTGTTTGATTTTAAAAATAACAAAAAAGAGTTGACTCAGAGAAAGCTCAGAGATCTTAGGTGGAGGAAATTAAAATAATAATTTGAAATCTCCCTCTTTCCCACTTTAACTTTCAGATCAAGTTCTTCTTACCAGTCAGTACTGAGATTCCTGTTACCTGGAGAAACTTCCTTTTCAATTGCTTCTCTGTGTTTTCTCTCTGCTTTTCTCAGGAGTGTCTGTCTATGCCACAAACTCAGTCTTCCCTCTGATGTCTCCTGCATCAACCCAGGGAGCCTCTCCCAGCTGGTGGCACGGGTATGGGCACCCTCATTTGCTCCCAAGGAAATACAATCACTCATCTCAAGTTCAGTAGTTCAGAAAACTGGAGTTCATGGAATTACCTCTTAGCTATCACTGAGAACTTTCTATCATATATTGTATATAACATATCAAAAACAAAGAGGAGAAAAAAGTTTAAATATAGAAGCATTCATCTGAATTTATTTCAAGTTTGTGTAAGTTCCTTAATCAAAATAACTATCCAAACTAACACTTCGTGCGCAGAGAATTCCACTGACAAAATTAACATAATAAAGCACAGGCAAAATATCTGCTTAACTTAGAATTGCTGTATGTCTACAAAAGCTCATAGTTCAACATTTCATTTGCAAATTGGACTTTCAAGTGAATAAAAGGTAATCATATCCACAAAAGATCCCTCTCCACTTTCTCTCTTCCTTTTGTGCTGTAAGAAATTATAAAATGACTAGATTTTGCTATTACATTTTTTTTGCTGGTTTTATCGTAGTATATTTAACAGGGTGGTCTACTTTCAATCCTTGAGCAGTTGTTTAGGGAACAGGGAAGTAGGGTTGGACTCAGCTGCCCATATTTGATTATCAGAGCCAGCTGGAAAGGAGTCAAATGGTGCCTATAAAGGACTGAGAAACCTCAGCCATAAAAAACAGCAGGAGGTAGTTTGGCTCCTGTGATTGGCCCTGAAGTAGTTGGAACATATGAGAAAAAGCACTGAGGATCCTACAAATTGTTTAGTAAAGATTAGTTTTCCTTTCTGCATGCACGTACGTATATGTGGGTGGGTTGGTTGGTATTCACACCACTGTATTTGGACCATAAAATATTTGTTTAAGGACAACATCTAAAAGACATAGAAGACTGTTGTCAGTCCACTCTTGCCTAGAGAGGTGACCTAGTAAAGATGTTTAAAATCAGTGGTCCTTCTATATATTACTAAGAGCTTTGGATTAGGCTTCATATGCATAAGAAAGAAATGCATGCACCTGCAACAGGAATTTCAGAAGGGATTAATAAGGTTGGGTGCTTAAACTTTTGATGCCTCTCTTGAGAATCTTAAAAAAACCTGACTTTTTTTTTTTTTTTAGCGTATTTTATGTGATGCTAGAAAGCTTAAAAAGCAGAAAGAACCTCTTGATGCTAAATCATTTATTTATGCTTTTGTGGCTAAGAGATAAATTCTGGATCTCTTCCACATCTGAAGTCAAAAAGCTTAGTCTCTTTAATATACAATTTTAGTTGTAAACTTTAGTGTGGAGAATGCTTTTCTGTCCAGATGATAAAACTTTAAAATACAGCTGTTACCATAGCTCCAGAAAGTGTTGACAGAACTTTAACAGAAGCATCACAATAATAATATTTTAATATCACTCTAATTCTACTATAATTAAGAATATGCTCTCTTCAACTGTTGTATATTAAAGTCAATATTTTAGTTATGTGCATACATATTACAGGAAATAGCGACACTTTGGATTTGAGGTCTTTTAAAACAGTTCTTTCTTTTTGCCATTTTTTTAGGAAAAAGACATTGTCCAGAGAGGACTTGATTAGCAGGATGTTCATAGAGCTAATGTAGTGATTAGTAAAGCTCTAGGAGAATTGGATTGCTGCACCTGTTTAATATTCTTAGGACACTCTCAGTTGTCTTTCCAAATAATTGATTAGGAGCAGATTAAGAAAAGATAAATAATCCATAGAGGTATCTCTTCCAAATTCTGTCTTAGTTTACATTTTAAATGGTCTGTGTTAACCTCCACAGATCTTGGTCTGTTAGATTTGATGGGTTCACATCAAGTTTGGGTCTTGCTTCGACATCTCATTGGAATGTGTTCCACTTCCTTCTCTGGGCTTTGTCCAGTTTTTAACAGAAGACAAAGTAAAGTCTGAAATTTGTCTTTAGTCTGAAAAGAAGAATACCAGTAGGGGAAAAAAAAAAAAAAAAAAGTAAGTACCATCCCCTGGAGAGCAAATCAGCAGCTATTGTATGGTTTAAAAAAAATAATGTTCCCTTTAGCAGATAATTTATTTCATTTTAAATCATTGACAGCCTAGGTTACAGAAGATCGACTCTCGTATTTTTGAGATATTAAAACTTTTTTCTCTAATTACTTTAATTGTGCCTGTTGGCTTCTGTTTGACAGCTGATGTGGGCAAGTTCACAACACTGGTTTCTTCCACTGGATGAGGTTTTTTTCTGACAGCTATTTAAAACTAGAGGCTAGACTGTCTTTCAGCAAATTTCTTGTGATACATTTATACAGGAAAAGTATCCTGTAATCTCATTTGCTTCTTCCTTATTTCAAAAATGTATTTAGCATCATTCCTCCTGTGTCAATCACATTTAGGAAGCCAGAGAACTTCAGTGAAACTGTAAACCATGATCCAAATATAGATTTTTTTTTTTTAAACTATACTCACATATAACAAGCAAGACCTTGCATAATTTTATGTGAGATTGTTACTAACTTATTTGCCAAGGAATGTTAAGCATTGTGCAAGCACATACTAAAACACAAGATGTATCCTCCAAATCTGTAGGGTCTCATAGCATCTGCCATCAGAAATACAACAGTATTAACTGACACAATCCATGTGTTCCAAAAAGAAATCTTTAATTTGAGTTGTTCAGTGAAATGAACCAACTGTAGACCAAACTGGATGTAGGTCCATTTGGAATTGATCTTTCATGGATAAACTCCATATAGAGAGTTTTCAAAATGATTTTTCTCTGTTCATCCGGAGCCCTTTTGTTCTTTAGCACCTCTTGATCCAGGGTGTAATCAAGGTCCCAAGGCAGGAAACCGCAGCCCAGGGAGTTCGTCTTCATGTGGCAGATGTCAGGCAGTGCTAAGTTTGTCATAATGCCAGAGGAAATGCTGTGCCAGTGCCTGGAAGGTCCATTTACATGAACAAAGTTCTTGTTAATGAGTTGTAGAAAGTCTTAAACGTTTTTTCACTTAGACTGGATGGAGAAAGGGGCTTTGATATGGCCTGAAGGAAGGTGAATTATCTGAGTTTTTCCAGTGCAGGGAGTGAGACTCTTTTACAGCTGAAGATTCAAGTTCAGTGCTCTGAGCTGCTCCAGTATGAAGTTGGCTTTTCTTGACTGGAGTTAGTTTTTATGGATGTCCATGTATGCATCTGAGTAGACCTGTGAGCAGTAGTTCTGCCTGGTCCCTAGGCATGGGCAACCTACCATCTGTATTACAGAATTCTGGGTCATGTAAAACTAATTTCCCTGGCATGGACTCTTACTTGCAGCTTTTTTGTCTTAGGATTATTTATGCAATGTTCCACACCTGTGCAGTGTGTTATTCATACAGCACTGCAAAACTGCATGCTCTCCAAATAAGCACCGCCTCTCCCTCCCCTTTTCCTAAGCAAGATTAACTGAGTGGGCCAAAGTAAAACCATGCTATAATGTTTCAAAAAATGAAACTAATTTGGTTCAATGTCTTATGTCTAGTCTTGCCTTTATAAGGATATGTAACTTCATTCCAATAAAAATTGATGCATTTGGAAGATTGCGTGATTTTTTTTTCTTTTTCTATTATGAGACAATCCTAACAAACTGCAGTTGCAAACCAATATGACTTCATTTCATTACAGCAAAAAGGCTGATATTTTATACAAGAGCAACACGGCTGTGTTTCGTCACAAGCCCCCTGCCATGCACTTTCCCAAATCGTATTGAATTTAGAATGTTCCCTGTTATATAGTCAAGGCTTTGGATGCTATAAAGCAATGCTATTGTAATTGATTATGTTCTTATTTACTTTTTAAGTCTTGTAGGTAAGGTTTTTTTTTCCCTGTAAATTAGTTACATTTTTCAAACACAAAACCATTTTCCTTTAGGAGTATCAAAAGAGACATCAATCAAACTGGATAATTTTTCTTTGACAATTAAACACTTGCAGCTGTGTGAGGTAAGTTCCTTTTTCCTTTCCTTTCCTTTCCTTTCCTTTCCTTTCCTTTCCTTTCCTTTCCTTTCCTTTCCTTTCCTTTCCTTTCCTTTCCTTTCCTTTCCTTTCCTTTCCTTTCCTTTCAAGTTAATACTGACTGTTCTTCCATGTTTGTTTCATGGTAATGAGGAATTGTGTGCAAAATTATTATGTTCCTTAAAGATCCTAACCAGTACTCTGACATCTATGTAAAAGGATTATAATGCTAGTTTTGATTCGTTTTCTATCAAAAACTCAGCTAGAGGTTCGTGTAGCCACAGCTGATTTGATGAATACAGATACTGTGCTTATAATAAGACACTGGTGCAGTCCATTCTGTGCTCTACAGTTCTGGTCCTTGGGATGTGTCCTGACAATGTCACACCTCCTTACTGAGATGAGACCTGGCTGAAAACACACTGTTTGTGTGTTTTGCTTTTATCTGGGAAAATTCAGTGAACAGGCAGGCCAGGGTCCCTCCCTCCAGGGAAGCTGGGAATTGAGACCATGGTATTTCTGCCTCAGGGTCAGATGTATCCAGAGTATGAATTTGTGATAGGTCTGTAGGTACACTACAGCTCTGAACTGCAAATGTCTTAATATCTGATAGTACTTTTGTTCTGGAGGAACATTCACAAGAGTTCACTTTTGCAAGTTAAGTTCTTGACTGGATGTTTGCACATCTGAAATAGTTTCAGGTGTAAGAGCTCAGATACTGCATCTATGATTGATTTGAGAAGCACAAATTTCAAAGGTGAAAACTTCAGATGGGAAAGAAACACTGTAAGGCTTTTTAACATCCTTAAAAAATCTGTATATACATGGAGATTCATTACTGATATCCCTGTATTTTTCAATGTTACCGTTTTAATAGGAATTGTGACTGACTATGGGGTAATTTTATTTCTGTGAACCCTGGACTAATTATCATCATTATTCATATAGGTTCTTCTCACAGAGCTGTGCTTTGAGTACTCATTTAATTCAGATATTCTGAATTATTTTCTGGAGCAGTCTCTTTTATCTAATTGCAGTGCACTCATTGTGCAGATGAAACAATGCTGAATTATGTTAATACTTGTTTGGAGTCACATCCTTCCAGTATTCACTTTGGTGAACAGACTAAAGCACTTCACACCTATTCTTGGATAAATTTGTTTCTCATCTGCTGTGTCAGCTGCTGCATATGGAGCAAGGTGCAATGAGATCTTCTCATACTGCTGTCCTTTCCCCCTGGAGTTACATTCACAGTGAGAAGAAAAGGAGGGGAGACTTCTCCCTTCCTTGCATGACCAAGAAAGAGTTATGATAATTTAGCCCTAAGTGTTTAAGCCATGGTCCAGTGCTGCCGAATCTAACTGTGCTTGGCATCATTTGAAGGAGCTTGCTCAAGTGTGAAAGACACTGACATGGCTATGATTAAAAAGTATTGAAAAATTATAGACCACACTGCAAGAGGCCCTTATTCAGGTGGATGAGGTCAATACAGGTTAATGCACAAGGAACACTTTTGTAGTTGATGCTTGTGAATGTCAAGCTATGACATATCAAGAGTTGTTTCATTGGGTGTAGCCCCTCTTTTGCCTTACTGGCCAGACTACAATTGACAGAACAAATTTTGCAGTCATAAAAGCTGATCTTGCTATTCATAGAAGAGATTATGCATTGGCACGAGCCCTTCTCTGTATCTACTTCTCTCTATCCTGTGCCTTTCATATAAACTTTTTATTCCAGGCTAGCTGAGAACCTGAGCAACAACAGAGAAAGAAAAATAGAGAATGGGATATGTGATGTAACCCAATAGAAAACATGGATGACTGTTTGAAAGATACGATAAATTTTAGGAAGGTTCCTGCTGTGTTGGGCAACTGCTTCCATATCTTAATTGTAGCTATTAAAAAAACGGAAAATAAAGGTTTTGCTTTGGGTTCATTTGAAAGTAAAGGCAGTATGTTAGCAAGCGGCAAAATTCCAAGTTAACTACACACATTAGGATGGGATGAATGTCATTTCTAGCACTCTAGAACTATGATTGACCCCATGTATAAATATTTTTTGATACTCAATAATATTTCAGTCCGATTTTCATGGCTGTATCCCAGACTACAGATGAAAGCTAAGTATCTGTTTTCTTTTTTTGGCAAACAATGATGTCCTGATTTTTCCAATCTAAATTGCCCTCCAGGGCACTAATAAAACAAGTCATGGCTCACAAAGTAAATTTCCTGTGTACTAATTGAAAACGGTTTCAAATTTATTAGGGTTTCAATCATCTTCCAAGATCTAATCCTTGTGTTCACAGTAGTCAATATGACTTAATATATTTACCTGAAAGGTGAAAGAAGTATTAAAAATAGGTTTCAGGTATTTTAAAATGGGGGGGAGGGTGGAGATAAAAATAACAAAAACAGAAAACCACATATTTCATATAGATGAATGTGGTTTAAAACAACATCTGAAACTGAACACTCATTCTCATGAAATATTTGGTTTTATTTTACTGCCAAAACGTTTCCTATACGTGCTCCCAGACTCTGGTTTTAACACACGATCTACTAGAATTTGCTAGTAGACCTTGCTCTAAGATGGTAGAAAAGGCAAGAAAGGGACAACATTGGTTTCTTTTTTTTGCTGAGTTTGTCTCTGTCCTATATAAACTGTAGGAGACAGAGAGAGAAAGGCTTTTGAAATCTTCCAACTTTCTCTCCCTTCAAGCCACACCACAAAGAAGTGTAAGCACAGTGCAAAACCATCCCCTGATAGCCCACAGAGCATCCGCCTTCTGCTCTGTGCTTCCTCTCTCCAAAATATTGTACTGGGAGGGAGGGTACTTGTCAGATTTTCTGGCACCACATTTCATAGCAGAGTTCCTCTAGCAAGAGAACCACAACCTCTTGTGCAGCCTAAATTAATAATATGACAAAAGCATTTGGCCTCCATGCAGATGAAGGTTGGCTGGAAAACGGGAACTCTGGTTTCTGAAAGATTTCAGGGCTTGGGGATTTGTTTTATTTTCTTCATCATACTAAATCAAATTGTGTAAAGGAAAACAGAATAGGGGGAAAAAAATAAATAAATTTTAAAAAATCCAAACCCTATGTCCTTATTTTACTACTAATAATGATATATTAATGTTCTAAAACAGCTCAATAGTTCTGAAGTTCACCTATGATTAAACAGCAAAAGAAAACAAAACTTTTTTTCTCTCATGTTTCCAATAAAACCTAGGAAAATATCTGTCTCTTTTCATTGCATTTATTACAACTGTTTAGGTTTGTGCAAATACTTAGATATTGAGAAAGAGCCCGGCTGGTTTGATTGGGATAAAAGAAGGTAATTTCTGTGAAGGATTCTATATCTTTGGAGATGTGGGGAACTGTAGTTCAAGTCTCATCTTTTTTTTTTTTAATCTTCATGGTGATCCCTCAAGAGGGGGATGGGGCAAAGCCCTGTTTGTGAAGTGTCTCCAGGGATGGCGCTCTCTTTGTGCTCTACATCCTTGGAGAGTTGCAGTCTTTCTGATTGCCATGCCACACTTATATAAATTATCTTTACTGGGCCACAACACACAGACTATAGTTCTCTGCCCTCACGCTTTGTCTAAGTAAAGGCAGTCAAGGGAACTGTACTCCTTTGGGATATTTTGTGGTGGAGCTACCTCAGAAAACTTTCAAATAAAAATGTTCTTGAAAATTATGTGTTTTCATTAGGAAAAAACAAAACAAAACAAAACAAAAATGTAAACAAAACCAAAAATTGTTCTGACGAATCATAATTTCGGGATAGAAAAGAGACTTTACTGGATACATCCCAACCAGCTGTAATGCATATGGCCTTTGGTCTGTGTATGTGTCCTGAAAGCTGCAGTTTAACAACGGGAGTCCACACGAGATGGATTCCAGCCCTTGTTGTTTTTATGTGCTGCCATACCTACGGTACCTTTCACTCACCTTGCCTTTCCCATTCCAACACAAGAAGCAACACTCAAAGTCTGCAATCCCTATTTTATCTAGCTCCAGTTCCAAACACTGTGGTTTGGGCTTCTCTCTGCTTGCAGAGGTATGTTCTCAGCTAGTATACCTAAGGGGACTAAATTAATATCTGTTAGCTATTTTATCCAGCCACAGTTTTTCTGTCAAGACTCATGTTCATGGCAAAGACAGCAGAAGACCAGATGAGCAACAGTTGCAATGCTATAAACTAATTCCCAGATGTAGAAAAGACTAGTTGTAATGGCTGTATCGTACATGTGGAAATTAAGTTTAAACATACTGCAGTCCCCATACACTTGTGAGCCAATTAAAATGGCAGTCTTGACAGCATTGCAGTTCATATTGTGGTTTTCCTTCTGTTATCTTGCATGCATATCTTTTTTTTTTTTTTTTTTTGGGTATGTTCTTGCTAATTTATTAAAAGGGAAAAAAAAGAAAAAGATAACATAGATATTTCATCATTCTGCTGTGATTAGTACAACACTACACTTAATTACAAGAACTTTAAGAGATACCCACTGAACTCCAGTCATTCTAATTTCTTTCAAACTATTCTAAGCAGAAGCTGCACCTTTTCAGTCTTACAAACTAGTTTTGTCCCATAAAGCTGAAGTAGAGAATTTATCATTTTACAAATGTTAGAATATAAAATCCATATTTTATGGAGATAAATCTCTTTTCTTGGCAAGACTGTACTCCAGGAAGATGTAATACAGAATTATGATGTGATTATGAAATCCATCAATAGTCAGATAATGCCTAATGGGAAAAATCTTGACAGGCATTCTGTAGATTCTCCCAGATATGAGTCTGGTTTTGAGGTCATAGCAAAAATATTTTTTATTCTAATGGGCAGTTTATACAGAAATGACAACAGGTCTGATTTTCAGTTTTATTTCACATCATTATGGGAGAGTAAAAGAACTTTAAAGTTAGCATAAATTATGTCCACTTTTGTACCATGTACAGTGATTGAAGAGTGTAAAGGTGTTTGTTGGTTGGAGTTTTTCTATTTAAAAAACCCAAATGATTAAACCTAAGTCCTCTAATTCAAGTCATTCTACATTCATTAGAGAAAGTAGCATTTTCAGGTCTCCCTTTCACATGTTCAGTTTCCTCATTATTTTTCCTACTACAAAGCTGGGGAGGGGAAGAACATTATTTTAGAGAGCACTGAGGTTGTGAGAGGAAACAGTCACAGAGTCACTGTCCTGCAAACAACCATGCTTTGATGAGCAGGGCTGTTGTGTTCCATGATAGGCAAATCTCTTTCAGTGAAGATTAGCTTTATAAACAAGTTTGTATTTTCTTTGTGTCTAAAAGGGACCAAAAGCTATAGTCTGAATTGCTCAACCTGAAGTTTATTGAAAATGCTGGCAAATTAGTGGTTTTCTTACACCGAAGGGTCAATGAGTTCTGTTTCTAAGATTTCTTCCATTTCTGTCACAAATGTTGATGCTTTATATTCTGCTTCCAAAGTACTATCGAGCTTCTGCCAGCCCTCTCACAGTGTGCATCTAAAGTATCTTCCATGCAGAGGCTTTGATAAGACAGCATACATGGGTCTAAATGAAAAAAAAAAAAAAAAAATCTGTAAAGAAAAAATCCCTATATTTGTGCAATGTGCAGGATAATTTAGTCTGGTTAGTGAGCAGCAAACTCTTGAGAAAACATTTCCCAGATTTAGCAGACTGAGGCTCAACTGCCTGTGTTCAAATAAAGTTAAAGGCTGTGATTATATGTAGATGGAAAATTAAGTCGTTGATTTCCCTCTCCCCTTCCACATCTTACCTTCGCCTCACTTTAATGTTTTTCAAATGTGCTTTTGCAAAATCAACCACATCCTTTCTGTATAAACTTTTTTAATCAAGAATGTGATTGTTCAACTGCTTCTGAAGTAGTGTGATCCTGAAGGGAATAGCTTAGGGGTCCTTTATTTCTGCTGCCTTTCCTTCCATTATTGCTTTTCTCCTTCTCCCAGCTGAGCTTTGCTATTTTCTGCTCTTCTTTGTTTAGGTCACATGTCTGGGCTGCACTTTTGGGCTTCATTTGTGTTTGGTTGGTTGGTCGGTTGGTTTGTTTCTTTGCCAGGATTTAAGAACCAGAAGGAGAGAAATGCTAGTAAGAGATTACTGTAATGTTCCAGATCACTATCTTGTGCCCCATCATAGCTATCATTTCTGCTTGTTAGAAAGCAATTATAAGCACTTAAGTGTATTTTGGTGGTATCCTCCTACTTCGTGATAGAAGTTCATCTACCACATTTTTTTACTTTGCTGGAGGTCCTATCTGAAGCCTAAATTTACAGGAACATTGATTAAATCCTCTTTTTGATGGCTCCTTGAAACAGGATGGGGAAAATTACAATGACATTGAGCATTCTTAATAGCAGATGAGTTTGGTTTCATGGGCTTCGTTTCTAGTACCTTTTATAATTACTTAATGCAATTAGTTTATTTAAAATTATGAGATTCACTGAAGGACAACCCCTGCTTACGTAAATAAAGAATAGCATTTATCCCCAGATATCATAGAAAAATAGCTAGATATCACTTCAAAGATTGTAGCACTTGGAAAAAACACTTAAGAATATTAAAAACTGCTCTGTTCCTCCAATACTTCTATTTGTTTCAGTGGGGGTCCAAATACTTTGGAATCTGAGTTGCATACTAATGCTGATTAGAGAACTCTTAAGAAAATAAGCTATACCTTATCCTATTACTTCAGAGCTCTCACAAAACATTTCCCCTAAGTAAAAAACACTCATCAACCCATCTAAATTTCAGAATAGCATTGCATATTTTAATGACATATTAGGCACAGGCAAAAGTGGATGAAAAAAATCAAAGGAAGAAGTATGTGTTCCACTTTATAACTTAAACTTCTATAAAGTTGCTCAGAAGAACTTCTGCTAGATTTATCTCCCTATTGTGTTTCCTTTTGTCTCTGCATTCCTATGCTAGGAATTAGGCCTGAGAAGGAAAGCTATACTTTTAGCCTAGCCAGGGGCTGAGTACCAATCAGTCTATCTGAACATTCCTCTTCTGTTAAAGGCAAACCTCACTCTAATAGAAAATCTCAGCTATGTCCCAGGACAATGCTACTTCAAAGGTCAACATGTCATTCATGTCTGAACTACAGGGACATAGTAAAACTGACATTTGAAACCACAAGCCACAATGTTTCCTTGGGTTTTTTTTAACATGTAACCATAAGTGGCTGCGAAGAGTCACACACTCAGAAATAAATAGTGAATTCAACGAAGACAAAGGCGTACAAAAGGACAGCAAAAGCAAGGCAAATTATGCAAAGAAATGTTTCTAGAATGCCAAAAGAACATTAGTTACTATTCTGTTCTCAATATATGGTAGCTTGATTCAAGGGGGAAATATAGATTTTTAGGAATGTCAGCATGAAGATAAACATCACACTAGTAGGTCAAGAGGTTGGGGAAGAGGATATGTTCACCACATTTTCTGGCTTTCTGCCCTAGCTATGAAGCTGAGCATAGTTGTATGACAAGTTATATGTGGTTATGATAATCACATTTAGAGATGTATTGGGTATTTTGTTATTAAAAAAGTACATCTGTATCTCTCCTGGAGGAAATGCAGATTTGCTTCTGAGCCAGCTGACACAGCAAAATGGAAATCTGGACTGTCCATTACTCAGCTGCACAGAAATCCCTTTCTCACTGTCTTCTATTTTGAGTCAGTATAGTATGAACTTAGTGCCTTTTTTTCCCCTTTTTCATTCTTTTAGCATAATTTCTTAGTTTTGCACAGTTAATAATACAACAACAAATAAAGACAGGTTTCCATGGTACTCAGACAGAGCTTATTTATGCTGTAGATTGCTATACACTTTATCCTACCATGTAGAATATATGTTACATAAAATGTGTCACTTAACTATAAAGAGGTATCTGCTTAGAATTCAGTGCTATCAAATTTAGGGAGAATTCAAACAGAGATACTTGTTCATCCCAGAAAAGGTCCCTATAATTTGATAGTGGTGAGAGCTTTTTTTAAATGGAATTGGTTTGATTCTGTCTTTTCTGTTCTTCAGTTTGAAGTATGCTTGTATAAGGTATTCTTTATTGTCCCATTTCTACATATAGCCTTCCTTGGAAATAAAAATTTAAAAAAAAAAAAAAATTAAAACAAACTCCACTTCTCATAATGAAAGTCATATAGAACAGGCAACCTGTGATTGTTTCTGCTATCCATATTTAGAAGTTACATGGGCATCAAATCTTTCCTTCAGCTCTCCTGTCAATTCTCTCATTAAGAATTGTCTTTACAATTATGAACTGGGAAATGAACTGCCTATAATTATGCACAATGATCAAGAAACAAAGTCTATTTCTGCAGAGGTCTCTGCTAAGTAACAATTTAGGAATGCTGCACAAAAAAATGAATGCACATTCTCAACTCTGCTGTCAGTGAGGTACTGGTAGTCATTGATTTCCCTTTACCCTTCTTGTTTTCTGAAGAGGAGTAGAAAACTAAGCAATCTTAGCTTTTTCTTAAAGCCTATCTTCCCAGTTGGAGCAGTGTGAAAGGAATTTAAAAATCATGAAAAATAAGGCAAGGAAAGAGATGTAGAGATTGATTTCTGTTCTTTTAGTGAGTGTTAGCAATTAGGTAAACTGATTTGCACTGAAGTCATCAGTCACAATTGGAAGCTAATTTGAAAATGGATTAGCTTAGGAAGTAGTAATTTCTGCTCCATGGGTTTCAGCAGCAAGTGACTCAGTTCTGTAACAGAGCTCATAAACTGGCTGAGATCAATGCCTACCTAATGCGCCATTACACACTGGGCATTCTCCAGTGACAGCTCGCACAGCTGCGGCTGCAGGGAGTTTCCCTGCCGGGTTTCCTCTGCTCCATACTCACTTTCCACAGGTGTGTTAGCTGATTATTTTGCCTAAGGGAATAAACAGTTTAGGAGAATTAGAACAGGTGAAACTGTTTCTCAGGAGAATGAGCTTTTCAGATCTGAGATCAGTGGCAGCAAGTGAGAAGGATTAATCAGCACACCCTTATCAGACGAAAGGAATGAATCTGCTCTGTGCATGTAGGAGTTCACAACAGCACAGTGGAGATTAAAACAGGAGCTCCTGACTTTTCCAGTGACAGAAGGACCTGATTCTGGTAAGATTTTGGGACTGTGTATACATAGAGTAGAAAGACCTTTTCTCCTGCCTTGTCCCCAGGTTTTACCTTTTCCCAAGAAGACCCCAGTACCATTCCATCATCTTCTCTGAACTGCTTTGCCTCTTGAAAATTAAGACTACAGCCATATTACTCCATCTGTCCTTCTTGGGTTCCCATCTTCTTTCCCAGCCCATTCAGGCAAAAGTCCCACTGAGTTCTCCAGCTAATCTGCTGCAGGTCCCTGCAGCCAGGACAGCGATTTGAATAGGTTACTGAGGCTGGAGCCTGTAAATCACACAGAAAGCCAAGCAGCTAATGGGTGGCAATCACCTAAATGAAGTTACTTAGGCATTTATCACCAATTAGCTCTGAATATAGAGATATTTGTGTCACAGCTCAAGTGAGAGACTGAATATGCTATTTACCACCAATCCAGTGACAGTTTGGAGGGACTTGGGTACATGGTTCAAGTAAGCTTTGTTGGGGCAAGATTGAAAGGCAGAATTGAGGTCCTTCTGCTCTAAAACATCTTAGAGGAGTTTGCATGCTATCAGGGGTAAGAATTCTGCAGTTCAAGATCAGGCTGAATTAATAATCCTGAAGGAATATGGTCATCTTGTAGTGGGAATTTTTAACATTTTGAAGAACTTTCTGCTCTAAGCTTTGTCAAAAGCTTTGGGCTAATATATTTAGAATTTCGTATTCAAGGTCCAGTTGAATAAATTAAACATCTTTGTTGCGATAATTCTGTAATGTTTCCGCAAAATAAACTTTTACTTCTTAAAGTGTTTAGGGGATGAGGACTAGCTGTAGAAAATTAAATTTTGAAACTGAAATTGCTCTTGAGAAAAAGAATGAAATTTTTCATTTAAAAATGTGAAAATGTCAAAAGTCACAAAACTTAAAATGAAAGTTTATAAAAATCACTTATTTACTGACAAAGACTCTAAACAAACTGATATTTCTAAACTGTAAAAATAAACTATGACCATTACTGAGCTACTGCAATGCAAATATAACTTTGAAAGTAAAAATTAGATGAATAATTGAAGTGGATAAAAGATTCAACTTCACTCCCTACTCGTGGGGCATGCACCATTTATTATTACATTTTACAGTGAAACAATGAGACAGAATGCCAATACAAAGTATTGAAACTTCTAAAATTGAAGCTCTGTCTACCTAGATATTTGTGGTTGTATGAATGACACAGCCTTGTGTACAGCGATGAATCACATACAAACTTCAGACCCCTAGATGCAGTTGCTAACATTTCTTTTTCCAAAACAATATTCAGAAAGATACAATAGAAATCTTATGATCAAATTTGAAGAACTCTTCACGTGGAGTCTTTAGAAGCATGGAACAGTTCTGTTGTCAGACATTAAGCTCTTAGGAAACTATCTGACATCAGTCTTTTTTTAAGGGGGATCAGACAATTATATAGCATGGTTCGAGTCAGTTCACAGATGACCACTACATTTTTAAGAGTGAAATATAGTCTCAGAAGTGACTTAGATGCCTGTTACAATTTTACTAGATATTAAGGAAAAACAAACAAGCAAACAAAAACAGAATTAATACAATCTCTCGAATATCAGAGCCATAAAAAGGTGAGACTCATGTGCTCTTCTTTCCCTGTTCTGCTTTCCTTGGAAAGGAAACACATCTGTCTGGAATGGTAGGAGTCACATTGTGCTCTGCTGTGTCTTTTTTTGTAACCAGCTGAGGAACTAGAGTGCCAGTACACCATATATTTAGTGCAGTCTACATATCTGCTTAGAAATTGTCTCTTGTGCTATCCTAAGTTCTAGTTCCCTAGAGCAGTACCAACTTCAATGACACAAACACAATATTTTCATGGAATTTCAGACCAAATATTTCCGAAAATATGCAGTTCCTTATTTTTTACCTATTAGCTTTAATATAATGTCCATTTTCAGAAACAGCTATTCCATGAAACTCCTTTTGAAAACTCAGAAAAAATTAGTATTATAGTATTATCTTGACTTTGCTTTCCTTCAAATTTGCCACTAAAACAACATGAACAAAATACTAAACACAATAATGAAGGAAAAATGGAAATTAACAAAATAAGGGACAAAAACTTGAACTAATTTTTAGGTGAGGTTTGAATACTTTCAGATACTTTTACTGACAGGACAAGAGGTAAGACTTTTAAAATGAAAGAGGGTAGGTTTAGATCAGATAATCAGGAAAATATTCTTCACCATGAGGGTGGTGAGGCACTGGCATAAGCTGACCAGAGGAGCTGTGGATGCCCCATCCATGGAAGTGTTCAAGGTCAGGCTGAATGGGTCTTCCAGCAACCTGAAGGTGTTCCTGCCCATGGCAGGGGGTTGGAACTAGGTGATCTTGATGATCCCTTTCAACCCAAACCATTCTATGACAAATTCTGTTGTTTGTTCACAAGGTCACAAGTGATCAAGCACTTTGCTGACATCTTGCAGAATGGAACCATCAGCGACATTTGAATGAGAACATTCATGTCCCATGTAACTACCTGAAGCTTGATCGCTTTCTACAGTCAAGCAGTGTGTTTGTGGCCTTTCTCAACAACTCTTCTAGGCAGGAAGGCTTTGGGATACTTGATCTTTAACTAGCCACAACTCACAAAACTTTTAACTTAAAAAAAAGTGCTGTCAGATGTGCTCAAGACAGATCCACAAATCAGGATGTAGAACTAAATACTCCTCAATCTGTTTTGCAGAACAGAAATGAGGGCACCCAGTTTGTGTAAGCTGACGTAGCTCCATTGAGGTTTGTAGAACTGCATTGCTCTACAGCACCAAAATGTCATTTGTGGTGTTTCCTTTGCATTTCTGTTTTTGTGAACTTATCAGAGGTGGAGAAAAATAAGAATTAGTCAAGGATCTGGCCAACTCTAAGTCATGTACTAGATGTGGTATATGATGAAGTTTCAAAAAGGATGAAAGAGTTCAAGCCAGTCTGAGTGTTTCCTTCCTCAAAGGTTCTTAAAGAACATGTTCAAGTCATTCCGTAAATCAGGTTGTCACATTTGTCATTTTAACTCTAAATAAGTGCCACCTTATTTCATGAAGACAGGTCATTGAATTAAGCTTCTACTGGCCTGAGATATTAGGAGAAGATTGAGAATATATCATGTCACTGTTGTGCCTGATTTGTGATACCCTTCCACTAGCTAACCTCCCTAAAGATATAAGTCTGTTTCCTAAAATATTCTATAGTCAAAGTCTCAATATTATTTTTCTGGTGGGTTTTTTTTATTCACTGTGCCTCATCACTTCAAAGAGGGAAAATAGCATGGCTGTTTGCCTTAAAAAAAAAAAAAAAAAGCTTCATAAACACATGGAAATCTTTAAAATGAAATACTGTTTCAGATAGCTGGAGAAACACCAAGTTCTTGTTATGTATGCTTTTTGGTTTCTGTGCATGAACACAAATATAAAGCAAATCAATATCTAAGCATTTGTATATGAGTTTTTTCTCTGAGCTCCTTTAGAGACCATTTGAAACCCACTATATGTATTAAATTATGAACCATAGCTTACATCCCCTTATCTAATTCAACATCCACAACTAACTTTTCAACCATTTAAGACAACCTGGATGAAAAAAAGTGTGTCTTGTTCATATAAAAAAATAACAGTGGAGAAAATAATTCCCCAACACTCAAAGTCAGCAGAATATGTAGCTTATATTGGTAGGTATGACTCAATATTCTGGATTCTACTGGATCTCAGATCTTATAGGGTCAAGAGAAATGCATACTGGTTAGCAGACATCTTCTAAGCAGTTACAAATTTTCTCTGCCTTAGTGGGAGAATAGTCCATTAGGTTTCAGAAGGCAAATGACAGAGACATTTCACTCACACTAATTGCCCTAAATTCTTTCTTTTGCCATCCCCTTGGATATTTCCATTACATGAAGGAAAACCAAAATTGTTTGGGCTGTTCATGTGCTCCCTGTAGCTTCTTTTACATCTAGAGAATCCACAGATATGTTTTTTATTCTTGATTGGTTTTCCTTTTGTAACATCATAAAGTTTGCTTGCAGATTTGGCTTGTAGTCATTGAAGTCACCTTGGATAACCGCACTCTTTTCTTTGTAAATAGTGACTCACCATGATTAATTATCTTCCTGGCAGATAGCATTGAAAGTAGACTGAGAGCGATGAGAAAGCAAGATGTTAAATAATCACTCACTGGATTCACAAGGGACTTCCAGGAATCTAGAACACAGTCTCTTTCCAATAGGCTTAACCAGGAATCAGTCAAAAGGTTTACATACCAAGATTTGATACTAACTGGACATCCAGTCTATAGCTACTAACCAAATCCACATCCCATCATGTATCCAAGGAATAAATGAACCACTCCCGCTACTCAGTCTAAGCACACATAATACAGTCTGATGAACTCCAAATTGTTTTTACAGTGGTTTTCACATGAATAAACTCTGGAATCCATTCACAGTTTAGCTCTTCTAACTTAAAAAAATGGAACAAAAATCCAATGTATTTCTGCCCAGATCATACTTTTTCATTCAGTCTAATGAACAAGATATCTGGCATGCATCCTCAGGCCTGCAGTAGCTCTGTTTAATACAATTCTCTAAGACTGGAAGACGAAAGTGTGTTATCATCTTCTCTTAGTGCCTAAGGAAGAGGTTTGATAACCAGCAGAGACAGAATTCATATGCCACAGTCCACCAGCTTTGGAACAATCTACCAACTGGGTTTAACATGTAGCCTGTCCCATTAACCCTGGATCTGTTCAGGTCCTCTGCTGACAAAATGCAAGATAGGCAAATTTTCAAAGAAAGGCAGGTCCATAATGGTGCATTGCAAACTGCCTTCAGGCTCCCTCTCCTGGAGATTTATGCATCCACGTGCTTAGGAATCTCCTGTGTTTTCTGCACATGTACAGCCATAGGTTATTCAGACCTTTACAGTGCATGCTTTCCTTGTGTACCCTGCGTGCTATATCATGATGCATGTAATTACACAGGTCTTTTAAAAGGTAAATTTGATATTTTTAATATGCTCTTTGAATTCAATCCTTCAGGTGATTTTCCAGTTATTGCCTGTTTGTTCATTATTTTGGGTCCCTGTTTTAAAAATTATGACTGCTATGCACTTGCATTTCAATATTTCATTTAATAGTGGGGGGTTTTGCCTTGTTCTGTTAAACACACTCTAGAATATTACTTTGTTTCCCCACATGCAGGTGTTATGTGGTTATTTATATTTTAAAGGTATATTTATAGTATGGTCACTGCAATTTCATATTCTCCTTCCCCTCCAAATGAAAAAAATACATTTTTATTAATCATGAATGGTTTAAATTTGTCTCTTTAATGCATCTCCCAGGAACTTGAAACACCTGCTGCGTTAGCCTATACCTTAGAAGAATGGAGAGGCTATATATTAGATTTAGGCTTGTGGATTAAAATAAAGTTTTTCTTTATAGGAGTTCCACCTGGGAATGGCTATTCTAAAATTCTATAAAAGCAACGAGAAAATTTGTTTCCAGCCCTACCTACCTTAGAAAATAAAAGAAATTAACATGAAAATGTAACTTAAGCAATGTTGACAAAAAATGAAGTGCCATGGGAGAATCACAAATTTTGCCCTGCCAACAACATTTTGAGACCTGCTGTTTTCCCTGTAGGTGTCCACATGGCTTTGATTTTCTCCTGATTATAAAAAAAAAAAAAAAACACTAACATTGGCAAATGCAGTGAAGAAAGAGTGCTGACCCCACTGTGTGAACTAGCACTTGATGCTGTCTGCCTTCGTAGACTCTCAGTTTGACTATAAAGATGTATTCATTTGGTTTTAATTTGAGGAATTTTTTATTTTTCAATAAAATCAAAATGAAATTCCCTTTGTTCAGATTAGTAAATTGTGACAGTTGAGTTTTACATAGATTTGCTGACAGTTAACTGTGGCTCTGTCATTGTTTTGTTTTGGGCTGGGCTTTTTTTCCTTAATATATAAAGGAATATATACATGTAACTTTGTTAAGAAAATGCAAACAAAAAGTAAAGAAAAATTGAGAAAATCTCTAGTACAATAAATCAACACTTCGTAATTTTCTCTGTAGCTTGTGTACAATGGGAGAATCAAATTTAAGGTCACATTCAGGGCTGTAGGCAGCTAGTTGCACGAGACGAGGTGACAGATTTAGTCTTAGAAAACTTTGGCCTCCTGGTATTGTGGCTGCAGTTGCTATTTGGTTAAGTTGTGGTGTTGGCAGTGAGAACAGATTTATGCACATAAAGCTGCCATTCTATTAGGGCTTTTATAACACAAAGTACACTTCTCAAGTTGTACCTTGGTCTGAAAAAGAGCTGAAAGAAAGAAGCAATTGAGTACCAAGAGAATGGTACCAGATGCTGGCCTTTTGACATCAACCAGTGGGCCATGGCTGAGCACTTCCTCAGCAAGCCCTGCTTTCAGCCACTTCAGCTACCTTAAGAAACCCTCATAATAAAAAACACTATCAAAACCAAAGTTTCATGAGCTCCATGTGAGGAAAAAAAAAAAAAAAAAAAAAACTAAACAAGAAGGTGATAAAACATAAAGCATGCTGCTGTATTCAGTTCCCAAATTAGACGTAGGTTTTCAAAGGACTTCTTACCTTTCTAACACCAGTAAAATCAGTAATTAGGCTTAATGGCAGGGCAGTGGTGAGACTGTAGAGGGACTGTGACAACCAAAACATCCTCTACATGAAGAACTTGGGGTGGGATTCAGGAAATCTGCATTCACATCCCTGCATCTGCTGCTCCTTTTCTGTGCATCCTGAAAGAAATATATTAAGCTGTTCATGTTTTCATTCTCCCTCTGTAAAATGGGAACAGCAATTTTTAACTTCTTCTGCCCTTTTATCTGTACTTTCTGTTAGGATTGTAGGGTCTTTGGGGCTGAGTGTGTTTTTTACATCTTCAAGTTCCATGAGGGCGAGGTGAAAAATCTGCTAATAAACACAGATACACATTAGGAATTGACTCCTGTAGTTCCAATTAACTCCTCTGCACTTTTACAGTACTTTTTAGCCCAAAATCTCCAAGTAGTTTACAAACAATGCACAATGCCGTGTTCAGTCTCACAATACTCTTATGAGTTCATTAAATATTATTGCAGTTTTGTAGATGGGAAAAACAGGAGGACATCGAAAGTCTGTGGCAGAAAATCATCAGACCATGGATCTTTCAGTGTCTGTCCTCTGTCCTAACAAATAGACCATCCCTTCTCACTCACCCTCTGCCAAAATATTTGCAAAGTAATTGTATAGGGAGAGAGTAGAGACATGTCAAACTGTGAGTGATGCTCCCTCTCTAATGAAAACCACAGGCACATATTGCTGAATTATTGCAACACCAACATGTGAATAATATGAGTGATGAAATATATGGAAATCAGTTTCAGTGGTAGGTTTCAGTGATAGAAGGAGAGCACACCCTTCTGTGGTTTGGATACAGAGAGAAAGGTAGTGTTCTTTAATGTAGTATAAGGCCTCTTAATGAGCTATGACAACTTTAGTCTTAGATTTAGCAGGGTAGAATAAAGTGGAAATGGCAGCTGAAGGGCAGAAAGAGAGTGAAGGTTGAGGCACCTGTTATATCCCTGTTGGACGCGTCGTTACCACTACCTGCTCATCAGATGACAGACACAATTTTCAGTTGACATCTACCCTGTGATAGACTTAGTGCTTTCTTTTCCTCAGAAAATAAATTTATTTTCGGATATGAATCAGATTAGACCATGATATTTCTTTATATGCTTTAATACATGTTCTTCTTTATATTACATATATCTATATCTTTGTTATACATTCTGCATTATATTACATAACGTTACTTCAGGGAAAGAAATTATGTCATGCTGAAAGCTGAAATCTTGAGACCTGGGTTAAGTTCCCACTTCTGCCATAGGCATCTTATGTCACTTAATTAAACCCTCTCAGGTTTTGTTCTTTTCTGCTTTGCATATTACCTAATTCTTCAGAAAATGCTCTAACTAGTCCAAGCTGAAAAATATTTCCTTCTGCTGAAAAGACTACCCCAGGACAACTCAAAGTATGTGTGTGTGCATTTATCCACACATCCAAGCAATTAGTACAAATGAACAGGCACATATGTGTATATGTGTGTTCAAGTTTATAAACCTATAAATAAGGACCACTTTCTCCATCATGGAAATTCAGTCACCTCTCAGACAAAGAATGGTAGAAGTTTTCTGCTGTGTTTCTCAAGGATCTCTTGGAAGAGAAAGTGAAGAATAGCTTCTCCAGTTGGGACCTCTTGGAGAATTTAAGCAAGCATAACATAATTACATAAACTGGAAGTAAGCCAGGACACTGGGGTTAACACCCCTGCTCAAGTGAAAGGAGTCAGGGGACCATTCACAGCTCTAAAAGTGGTCAAGAGCTGTGGTTTTAGGTTACATACAAAGTACAGGTAACTCAAGGACATTGCTAAATGCATTACATTGAGTGCAAGCTTTAGCCTAGCATATTTTTAATGTTTATGAATACATGAAGCAAGCTTTTCCAGTTGTTGCTATTTGTGACACAAAGAGGTGAAGAGGTTAAAGACAGAATAAAAAAATATATTCAGTTCAAATCAATATTCTGAATGAAACCATAGGTTAATTTCCCTACTATCAATAGAAAGATCAGACTTGTTTTCAATTTTATCATACACAGTTCGGTGCCTAGCAAGAAATGTGAGTCTTTCTGTATGAACTTGCTCTTATAGAGAGATCCCTACATGACAAATATGTTTTCGGTTTTGTTTTCTGTGACTGTGTTCTGCCTGAGTGTTTTCTAAACACAAAATCTTGCTGGGGAAGAACATGTTATTTTAAAGGAGATGTAGCTGTACAGGAAAACTTCTAAACACTTAAGAGTTTGTATAAATGTTTAGGAAGGAGATTAGTTGTGTTGTTGAGCATTTTCACTGGCTTTCTGGCCTTTGCTCTGCTAAACTAAGGCTGTTTGGGGTTCAGAAAGCCTGTGCCCCAAATGAAGTATGTACACAGACTTGACTTGTTAGACACCCTTAGATCACACCTAATATAAGTTGCACAAAATTAATTTAGAGCAGTATTGGCACACATTTTGATGTAATTACCTAATTGTTACAGTATTGCTTCAGGAAAGACAGCACTCTTTGTTTCCACACCTCAGTGCATTCAGTCACTGTCTTTTGTGACATGTTTTGGATGAAGGGATTTTTCATCTGTCCTGTTAAATTTGAGACACCTTCTGACCAGCAATGCAGGAACAGAGGGATGTGATCCATGGGTGTCCATACACAGAAATCAGAATACTCAGCTGGGAAGAGGTGTCCTATTTCTATGGGAAAGTCTGCTCCTCATGGCCTACATTATTCTTTTTTTTTTCAACATAGTGTATAATGTGAAAATAATTTATCTAAAGTGTGTAAATAAGTTTAATGCAATAGGTAGCTTTTACTTGATAATATAGTGCTTCTTAAACTGACAGGAGTGATTTTACTCTAAAGGGACTGCAAAGCCTTTATAGATTCCATTCCAGTGGCAATAGCTCACCTCAGAGCGATGGCTGCAAACTGAAGGGGACAGTAAGACCTTACAGTGGGACAGCTGTTTCCTCAGAGAAAGTCAGACCATAAGTTGCATGTACAACTGTCAACAGGAGTGTGCAGATCCAGAAATACTGGTAGAGAACAAGAGATACCAGGCACTTTCAGAGAAGAGTGTCTGTGCATAACAATGAGTCTTAGGAAAACATCAGTGAGAGATGATTGTCTCCCACTGATAGGAACTGTGATGCATTTTGCTACCTTTCCTGTCTCTCCCAAATAGATGTGCTCAGCTAGGCAGCAGTCTGATGTATACACCATGGAAAGTTCTGCAGCAGCCTGTGTACAGCTGCTCTCAGCAGACACACAGGTGTTTCTGCCTGTACTTTCTGTCTTGCCAACACTGGCATTGTTTTTTTCTTTTTTGAGGGCAGTTGGGATTTTTGGCAATCCCACTCGGATGTTCTGCAGATACAGAGTGGAGCCCACCCAGCAAGAACAAATGAAATAATCTTTGTTCCTCGCTGACTTCCTCGTCATTCTCTGACTTTGAGGAACAAGTGAAAGGTGACAGGTGAATAATTTAGGAAATGTTTCCACATTAGCATGCTTATTTTACTGTTTTCTAGCTTAGCCTGTAAAGTTTGGGCATGGCATGTAGTGTTCAGTGAGGTCCTGCCTTTCCCCCAGTGATACTGCTGGATCGCTGAGGCACACAGAGGTCAGGAGACTGTCCAAAAGGTCATCCAGTGACTCAATGCCTCAATTCAAACTCAGTCCCAGCATCTGCTTGACTCTTGATTTTTTGTTCTAACCATGAGACCCACTTGAAATTAATTGGTGGGGAATTCAACACTGGTTGGATTAAGTATGTTCCTTTATGTTTGTAACAATAGTATGTCAGTGTTTTCATGATGAATAGAGGAAATCTGGTACACAGCATCAATTCTTATAGAAGAATTCAATCCTTACAGGATGAACAAGCTTTAGAAACTCGAACAAGCACACATACACAAACAAATGAGAGACAGTCTTGGGACTATTCATTGATTCAGTCAAAGACAAGTTTTCTTTACTAATAGCTCCTGTGCTTCTGAGGCATCTTCTGCTGTGACCAAGGTCAGCATAACATGGCAGAAATCACACTGTGGTACAAAACAGCACTGTCAGTTCTGGTTTGTATCTTTCTTTCTCTTTTCTAAATCTTGCTTTTTAACTTTTGCTTTTTTGAAAAATAAAGTTTCCACTGAATTCCTTGTTAAATTCCTAAAAATGTGAATATTCAATGGTTGAGAACATGATGCCCCTTACCAAAACATACTCTCTAAGGGACACAAAATAATCACCTTGATTTTATGGTGGTGTGTTTTTTTTTTTTTTTTCATATTCCCTTAAGGCAATATATAGTTCTGTTAAACATTTTTCTGTTATTCCATCAACAAGCTGATATCATCCAGAACAAATTGCTGAAGAAAAAGAGCTAAGGGGGGAACATGGTTTTATGAATGGAGTTTCTTGAAGTCTGCCTTTTAAGCCACTAGACTCTTAAAGAAACCAGGACTTCCAATCTTATCAAAACAGTGCATTAAATTGTTGATTTTTTTTGTTTTGTTTTGTAAATGTTTTTAGAGACTTAGTGTCATAGTTGGATGCACACAGAAGAGAGTTTTGAGGGGTAGGATGCTCCTGAGAAGATGGAGTAACTCGACATCATGGGGCATTTTTAGATAAGCCAAATCTTATAAGAGAATTGCACAGGTTTGTCTCATTATATTGAGGAAAGAGTAGCTTAAATTCAGTATATTTATTTCTTTTGTAGGATAGGTAGGTAATCTTACACTTTGGCTGTTGCTGTCAGATACTACATTCTCCTTCCATCTTTGATGGAGTCAGGAAGCTGAGTTCTGTTCTACATTAGTATCAGGGTGTAAAACTATCCTTCCCCCCCCAAAATGAGAAATCTCACTGTTTTCTATTCTTTCTTGCAATGCAACTTCTGCCTGCCTTCCTCCACAGCTTTTGAATACTGTGGGCGTTTAAAATTCTACCAAAGCAAAACATTAGACAGCACAGATAGTTATGAGGAGAAAGTTAGAGAGACATCACTTATGACAGGTGTCAGTCACATTGCTTGACACTATTTTGGAAAAGAGACTAGGTTACTGTAGTGATAAGCATGTCAAGAGCCTAGGCAGACTATAGCAGAGTTTCTAGGCCTTTGTAACTTTAACAAATACATTGTCTTATCATGTCTTTTCCATTTTATTTTTCATTAACATCCTCTTGCTTTTTAATGAGATTAAACTTGGAGGTATTTAACTAAGTTTTGAAAAGTTCAAAACATCTAAACATTGTGTATTCTTAAATTATCAAAACACACAAATTTATTTTTAGAGAAGTATTTTTAAGCAGTTTCTCGTTCAACTCTTTACTAGTTGTTTTAAAATGCTTGGGAATGAAATAGTCTGCTTGCAACTAAGTGGCAGCACTTGTCCTAGAAATGAAATTCACATTGCTAAAGTGTTTATGGAATACATGGAATGAGAGCATATAAATCACAGTCTCTCTATGTATAGTTCGAAACCAGTGATTTCAAACATTACAGGCATTACAATAAGTTGTGCTGAAAAATAATTTCATGTAATTTCATGAGGGCAGTTGGGATGGCACTGACCAAACTTCTACCATGTGTAGCAAAAAAGGTCTAGCTTTATGTGCACCTAAATAAAGAATACACTTGATTAAACTTCACTTGTGAGCCTCTTAAAAACTTCAAAGGTATCATTTATAACATGACTGAGACATTGGTGGTCTGGAAAACACACTTACGAATAGCCTTAATGGGGAAATACAACATCATATTTACAGAAATCAATAGAAGTATATTTCGACAAAAAATGACTCAGAGTGGGACAATTGTTTTCTGTTCCTACTTTGGCAAAACTGTCAATTAGTTCTGATCTTTTAAAGAATTGGCTTTCATAGCAGAAAATGCAATCGGTCAGATGAAATTATAATGATGTTTGTTCTACTGAATATATAAATGAATTTATTAACTTTTACCATTTCCAGAGATGGTGTAGAAAGGCTGGCTTTGTAAATGCAGCTCTTAGCAGCCATAATTAGATGGAAAGAAGTTACAACTTTGAAGAATCCAAAATCCAATGTATGGAAAAATGAAATTATTTCCACGAACTACATATTTAAGATTCTAAAAGAAAGAACTCTTTTGTTAAATATATCTTGCTATGGTATTTTTTAAAATAGCACAATAAGTTCATGCTTTCAAACCAACAGGTTCCTTTTTTTTGTTTGTTTGTTTTTTTTGTTTGTTTGTTTGGTTGGTTGGTTTGTTTTGGGGGGAAGGGGTGCGGGCTTGTCTTCTTTTTCCTCTTATCTTCCATCATTTTGTAAAAAAAGACCACAATTTGAAGTCAAGAATACCTGAAGTCAGCTTCCACATGCTGTTCCCAATTGCTGTTAGATAACTGTGTTCAACAGGAGAGTATTTGGCTTCTCACTGTACAGTACATAAATCTTATGCAATTGCTCTTTCAATTTTTCTCTTTCCTTTGAACTCTTGAATGGAGGGAAAGAATTTCTTAAAGAGTTCAGTAGGAATGTCCCATTACAAAACATCAATCATCAAATGCCCATTGTACATGGAAAGTGAGGTGACCGTAATAAAATTGACATAACTAAGCAAGCAGCATCTGACCTTTAGGAGCCAGAGCTTATGATCAGAAGACTCAGTCTTACAAACCTTTAGGAGTTAAGAGTTATCATCTCCCCCAAAAAATACCTCAGTAAATGAAGTGCTACATATGAATGTATGTGATAAAAGAGGTGGAATAAATTCTTCCCTGACCCTTAGTAGGGGAGTGTTGACAGAACAGAGGTAGAGAGCGACTTTTGAAAGGAAGGAAAAAAGGAATGTATCTTTGGGTCTAGATGGGAGCAGCTGCTTCCCTTATCTTGCATCAGTGTTAAAGTAGTTGCTGTTCCTACCATGTCAGCCAAGTCACAACACAGCATGCAATGCTGCCTTCAGTTGTTGCAAAGAAAAAGTGCAATGGGTACCGTCAAAATGTTGTATCCACAATGTGAACATAAATCTTCCTTGTGCTTTGTCAACCTGTTTGCTTTTGTCTACGCTCTGTTTTCCACGTAACATGCTGTCACTACCATATTATTCTTTCCAAGCTTGCCAGTCCTTCAAACATTTCCAGGACTGGTTAGAGGAGAAAGAGCTACTGTGAGTTCTGACTCAGCATCAGACTATTGAATTAATACCTTTTTAGTGTTGTTTTTTTTTTGGGGGTTTTTTTGTTGTTGTTGTTGTTGTTGTTTGTTTTTTGGTTTTGTTTTTTTTAATTTAGTGTAAACCAAAACAGTGTTTTAAATCTTAGCAGAAGGCCTCCAATCATCCCTTGAAGGGAGTACTCTTCCCTTTCAGGTGCCTGATACTTTTGCAAAAATGTGTGACCATAAATCAGAATGTGCACTTTCTGTGCACATACTTTGCCAAAACCATAAAAATAACAGAATTATATCAGTCCCTTCCTAAAACTTTTGTGTAAATTCATAATACTGACCAAAAGAAAATTACAGGAATTTAGAATGTAAAGCCTCCAGAATCCTGGAGAAAGTTCTCTCCTCCCATTAGAGAGGTCATGCTTAACTAATCCCTTGGTCAAAGATGTAACTTTTCTAACAGTATATCACAAAAAAGTACAATAGAGTTGAACTGCATAGGGACTATTCACTGAAAAGTAAAAATTCCAGAGAATTTTAGCACAAACTTAAGGAAAAAAAAAAAATCCCCCTTCCAAAACCTAGCCTGTTTTCAACATGTGTTTGACATTTATTGCTTCCTTTAGGTTTTTCTATTAGAAATACTTCAGTGATTTAGGATGACTTGACTACTGGCTTCTGGGGGTTAACAGTGGACATAGGTGTCAAGTGATATTCCCTGATTACTCTTTGATTCACAAAAGAGTATGGAGATATCAGAGTGGAAAAAAGTACCCAGTATTAATAACAGTTAAATCTTTATATTCATTTATCCTTCTGTCTGTATCTGAAACATCAGAGCTCTGAGAAATACATACAAAGCAAGAAAAAAGGTAGGTCACCCTCTTTGTGTCTTTACCTCCATCACCCTGACTCCATGCTTACATGTCATCCATTCCTGAGGTACTACAGTATCTGATGATTTACATAACTGATTCAGAGAGCAGTTTGTGGCAGACAGTTACTATGGTCTCTGTTTTGCAAACAGGAAACCCAAGCTTCAGAGCAGGTCATTCAAGTAAGCCACAAACAGAACGATGCATTAAATTCTTCCTTGGTCCATCAGTAAAGTCCTGCTTTGGAGAGAACTTCAGGAGGTGCTTATCTAGTGCTCTCTCTCCTCTTTTGCCCAATACACTTTTTTTTTTCCCCTAAGCACAATGTTATAGTAAGCCTCCTTCTCTTGGCCCAGCTTGCTAGTGTTTCTGTTTAGGGACAGAAATCTAGGCTTCAGAGTTCAGTATATTTATATTTCACAAACAATTTTTAAATAAAACAAAAAGAGGAGTTAACCATATGCCATCTCCCAGTTCACATTTCCAGGGAATATTGTTCCAAGAGTTCTTTGAACTTAGAGCAAACATGCGTTTTGTACTCTGCAGATGTTACAGTAAACTATAACCCATCATTGCTTCTTTGCAGTACTGTGTACTGTGGCTTTAATTCAGCAAAGTACAGCATGTCGAATGCCAGGTTGTTATGACAGCAATAAACTTGTGATTCCCTTGAAGCAGATGTTTTAATTTGTTAGGTGTTTTTTGGGGAAAAAATCTGCTTGCATTTAAATCGATGTACAGATTGAGAAAGGAATTTGCTTGAAAACATCTTTTCCACCTGTATGAGAACTTTATCAGAGGCTTACGACACATGTGTGAAGTGGTGTGAGAAATCATCGCAAAGATGACCAAATTACAGAAATCTCCTTCACACCTGAAATATGACCTTTCGGAAGTCACTTCAGTGTAGGAGTCAGATCTGAATCGTGGAAGAACCACGTTTAAAATGTCTGATATTGCAAAAATAATACTGAAAACAAAAGTCTGCTGAGGGATCTTCCTCCCAGAATGGTTTTCCAGGGTGTTGATGGTCCTTGCTGCTGTGAATTACCATCATACTCTTCAGATTCTTCACGCCTTAGTGTGCTGTTGCTTTTACCCTTGTTTGTAATGACCAATGAGCACTACAATTTTAAAGCAAGTGCTAAAAGTGAAAACCTTTGATGGTTTTCAAAGATAGGGAAGAATTATGTACCTGTCTGAACTGCAGGTAAAGAATGTTACAGCTGTGGGAGCACTATTACAAATAATCAATTGATCTCACTTTGCAGTGAAATACTTGTAGGACGTCACTCTGTTCTGAAAAGATGGCACGGTTGCCCCCAGGCATAAGTCTGATTTAAAAGTTCATAACTTGCTGGATCCATGTGAAAGGCAAAAATTTAGGGAACAGCCTGCCCAATAAACAAAGTACACCCAGATATGCACTCAAAAGATTGGTCTAGGATTCCTCTTGTGCTGGGATGACATACTTCAGACATGATCATTATTATGTCATATATGTTGGCAGGTTTTATTCTCTTGTTCTTTATGAGGGCTTGTGAAGGAAGGAGGAACAGATGCTGCTTAAATTTCAGACTTTTCACCTTTCTAAAGTCTGATAATCCCAAAACAAGTAAGAAAATACAAGCCTAAAACCAGCCATGGGAATTTCTAGAGTTTCCTTGAAAGAGAAAAGACCAAAAAGCAAACTCTGTTTTGTTTAATGAGTCTTCTGTCTCTGATAATGCGATAACTGCAGTCCAGCTAAGATCAAAACTATTCAGCAGAAGAAGCTGTGCAGAGTGAAAGCCCCACAAACTAAGCTATTTCATCCCAGCGTAGACTGATCCCAGAACCAGTCACTCAGTGGTATTGTAGTGGCAATGTGGATCCATCAGCAGTAGAAGCACGAGCATTTTTCCACATTATTTTGAATGGTTCGTGTGATGGTATGTCTGCCTACCAGAAAACCTTAATAACCAAATAAGGGACCAAGTTAGGTGGTTATACAGCATTTTTTTTTTATTATTAATATTGTAGCTTATGAAAAATTCTTGCATGTTTCTTTCATCTCAAAACTTATGAGCACTCATATCTGAAAGTAGTGGATATATCTTCCAATAGCAGGCAAGAAGTCAGGATGGCAGAAGCCTTTGAAAAGAAACCTACATGTTTCTGTTTTTGAAGTATGCTAGAAGAAAGAATTTGGGTCATCTGTAGCACTAACATTAGATTAATGGGAATTTACTTTGGAAATTTCATTTTCAGGGCACAATATGGCTAATAATATGCTTCCAAACACAGCAAACTTAATAAAACATGGACTGTAAGCAGAAGGGACTCTCTCACTCTTGCTTTCTTCCCTCTATCATGCACGTCTGTGGTCAGTTTGAGGATTTTAAAACTTTACTAAACATATGGCCTCCTAGATCCGTACATCATTGCTGAGTTGCTGGTAGCATGTTTATAATTAAAATCATGACATCTGACCTTTAGTCCATGGCCACAGTGTAATTGCTTTCACCGTACCTCATTTATGAATGCAAATCAGGTCAATTTAACTCAGCTTTGTGTTTACTCTGCACATTTTAAAAGAGTCTTCTTGCCACAGCACGTCTTTCTCCTAGACTCCCGCACTTTGTGGTAATTGCAGAGCATGCTGTCATGCTGGAATTGCAGGTATGGGTGGTTTGAGTGGCGATAGAGGTTGAGTAGTCTGGAGATGCCTTGGATCTGTCAGCAGCCAAGAGTGATGAGATAATTTGAATGGGACAACTCTGCCTTTGAATCGCTGGCAGTACCCCAGAACAAGTTTTAATAAAAAGAATATACCTTGGCAATAAATGTAATGCATCTTCACTGAAGTTATTTATGCTAGCTGAGAATCTAACTCCCAGCTTGTTATATGAGTGAGGCGACTGTGGGTTTCAGAAGGTTCTGCCCCCAAAATTGTCTACAGAAAGCCATTCTTCACTGTGCCTTTGAACCCTCACCATGCCTTGAGGTAAACTCCTCCCAAGTGCCAGTGGATTAAATCACCCTTGTATGGAGGTACATAGGGAGAAGCAAGGAGAATTTCAACTGGTCATTATCAATCACACAGCACAAACAATTTGGAAGAGTAATCACTCTCTCTGTCCTTAACACAAAGAAGTTTACAACACCAGAGGAGTTTATTATTATTGCTGGCCTAAGATCATCAAAGTCATTTTGTTTCATCTTGAACAGTAGTCAGAGGGGTTAAGGTGAGGTTAAACTGCCTAAACAAAATGGAAGCAATTACACAGTGGGATTGTGGAGGACTGTTTGCTTTATCCCTCACTGACAAAAAAGGTACTATATGAAAAAAAGTTCCCTGACTCTTTACACTCATAAAATGCATCTGTCTGTTTAAGTTCATGCCAGACTTCTCCATCTAAATCTTTTGGGGAGTGTCACCATTTTAAACATTACCAGTTTCTTCACAGTTCCAAACACAGCCCCCATTCAGTGTCTGATCTTTGTGGTGTTGTCATCACTCTTTTCAAGCAGCTTTGCAGGACAGGGCTTACACTGTGCTGGAGATGTGCTTGTAAATTTATGCTTTAGTTTTTTCTGCTTAGTGATTTGGCAGGAAAAGACCAGGCTATGTGGAAGAGCAGTGCAATGCAGATTTGGCCCACTCCAAGCTTTGAATTGCAAGATGGGGAATTGAATCTTCTACTCCATTCAAGGTTATATCACAGATGAATTGTCATACTTGGCCTTCCAGTGACCTACATCATGTGATGGGATGAGACTTGCCCTTTACTGGTTTTATTTTTTTTCTATTCCTTGAAAATGGAAGGTAGTAGCGTAAACAGCTTTTACTTATAGTGTGAGCACTGCTGCAGTATGTGTCCGAACAGAGTCTTTATTGAATTCCCTGCAGGTTCATTGCTGTCAAGCAGAAAAACACATCAAAGAGGCCTAGAAAGGTGGTGTGTTTAAAAAAAGAACAGGAAAAAAGTTCTAATTCTATAAGCAAGCACTGACACAGTGTTTATTGAAACTTTTCCGTCTGAAAGGGGACTAGGGCTTCCATAGATAATGCAAATGAAGAATTGCATGCTTAATTTTATTATTATGCTTGAAAAATGATTTCTCTGTATCCTGAAGGATTGTTACTGAAATAGCTCCTGTATAGATGTGAGCCTTTGCAAAGTTAATGGTGAAATATTTCTCTAATCCTCTGTCACACCTCCAAACAAGGGGTGACTCTTTCAAAGAGTTCTGTGTGTCCTGTGAAGTGTTTATCTTGTTTGAGCTTGTTGTAAAGCTTAAGTACAAAATCAGCAGGGAACAGGACATGAAGAGAACACTGCATTTACAATTTGTGAAAGAACTTGCAAATATGTGGTATATATTCTGTTAGGGAAAATGAAAATAATAATTAAAACAAACAAACAAACAAAAAAACCACAACACCTTTTAATGTGTAGAAAGCAATAAAACTAACTTGTCAATGGAGCCAAAATGTTCAAATACAGAAAAAGACTTAATGGATTTCCAGTAATAGAAGTGGGGTTGCACAGGGATGAATCAGGCTCTTCTCAAAACATTACTGTAAATGGTAAAGACTAAATAATATTCTTGCACAAATATCTGTGCATCTCTGATAATTAACCACAGCCAGGGCATGAAGGAACATATTTAAATCTGTCATACTACAAATTTAAAACAGTGAAAATCTGTCAGATTCAACGGGACTATTCTTCTTTCAAAACTCTAATGTTGCCGTGTGCTATTAGAACACAGCTTATCATTGATGAGGAGCTGCTCTGAAAAAGTTGAAGCTATATATGGAAATACAGGTAAAGCCATGTAAAGAGGCACTGAGATTCTGCATGTGTCAAGGGCAAGATTGGCACCTGTCATGGCTCATATGTTAAAAGAAAATAAGAGTATTTTTTTCTGACTTGTCTGAGAGAAGATAGTATGAACACTTGGTGGAAATGTGTTTTCTTTTACAATTCAGGAGCACTTGAATCTGAATAGTTAATACTAAAATGCCAGCTGACCATGTAACAACAGCGTATTATGCCACTTGCTTAATTAAATTTCCTTTCCCTCTCCCAAATGAATGGACTACTGGATTGTGGCATGATTTACGTATTCTCTAATACTGACTCCTTAGACACAAGCAGGACAAAAATGTGATAGTGCAGACACTATTTTGTCAGCAATCAGACAACCAGATATGAGAACAGAAATAGGTAATACTTCCACCGCATAATGATCATGATGGCTTGTCCTTGTGTCATGTCAGTGTAGCATAGACAAGACTCTTACTCCTTTGGCCTCTTAAAACAGGATACCCAAAGGATGTGTGAAGCTGCAGCTGAGTTAGGAAACCTGCACAAGCTCAGATTCAGCAACTTGTTTAATCACACCTGGCACAGGATTTTATATTGCATTTCTATAAATGCTTTTTCCTTGTACAGTCCTAAAATATAAATTATATTCATCTGAGTGTGACAGAAGGCTCACCTGGAAGGTAATTTAGCTTGGCAAGGGTCGGTTGTGTTTACTGACAAGCAAACTGTAACTTATTGTCACTGTCTCACTGCTGGCAGCAGAGAAAAGGGCTACAAAACTACCCTGTGAGCTTCCTGTCACTGATGCACCCCCTCCTGCTCAATCCATCCTCCAGCAACTGCTTTGTCCAGTTAAAAGATCACTATAAATTGCTGTACTATGCAAAATAAACTTAGTTCAGAATAGGATGAACCAGGCAATGCTGTTGTACAGGATATAGAGGGTAGAAACAAGGACAGGTAGCCTGGGATGAATACAGAGAAATTGTCTAAGCAACTAAGAATCAGGTTAGGAAAGCTAAAGCCCTGATAGAATTAAATCTGGCCAGGGATGTCAAAGATAACAAGAAAAGCTTCTATAGTTACATTGGGGGTAAAAGGAAGACTTATGGAAAATGTGAACCCTCTCTGGAAGGAAATGTGAGACCTGGTCATCCGGGTTATGGAGAAGGCTGAGGTACTCAACAACATTTTTTCCTCAGTCTTCATCAGCAAATGCTCTAGTCACACTGCCCAAGTCACAAAAGGCAAAGGCAGGGACTGGGAGAATGCAGAACCACCCATTGTAGCAGAAAATCAACACGTGCTCTAACCACACTGCTCAAGTCACAGAAGGCAAAGGCAGGGACTGGGATAATGAACAACCACCCACTGTAGCAGAAAATCAGGTTTGAGACCATCTAAGGAACTTAAAGGTGTATAAGTACACGGGACCTGATGAGATACATGCGCAGATTCTGAGGGTACTGGTAGATGAAGTTCCTAACCCACTATCTGTCATGTTTGAGAAGTTGTGACAGTCTGGTGAAGTTCCCACTGCCTGCAAAAGTGGAAACATAACCCTCATTAAAAAAAAAAAAAAAACAAAAAAACAAAAAAACAAAACAACAAGGGAAACTATAGGCCAGATAGTCTCACCTCTGTGCCTGGCAAGATCATGAGCAGATCCTCAGTGGATAATGAATTGGCTGGATGGTCACACTCAAAGAGTTGCAGTCAATGGCTCAGTGTTTAAGTAGAGACTAGTGGTGAGTGCCGTTCCTCAGAGGTCAATATAAGGGCCAATGTTGTTTAACATCTTTATTGGCGACATGGAGAGTGGGACTGAGTGCATCCTCAGCAAGTTTGCTGATGACACCAAGCTGTGTGGTGCAATTGACACACTGGAGGGAAGGACTGACACCTAGAGAGACCTTGACAGGGCTGAGAGGTGGGACTGTGAGAACCTCATGAAGTTCAATAAGGCCAAGTGCAACCTCAAGAAGACATAAGGCCAGACAGACAACATACTGAAAGTAGCCCTGAGAAGAACTTGGGGGTGTTCGTTGATCAGAAGCTCAACATGTGCAGTCATTGCATGCTTGCAGCCCAGAAAGCCAACCGTATCCTGGGCTGAATCAAAAGAACTGTTACCAGTGGGTCAAGGGAGATGATTCTTCCCCTCTACTCTGCTCTTGTCAGATCACACCTGGAGTACTGCATTCAGCTCTGGGGTCCCCAACATAAGACGGATATGTTGGAGCAGGTCCAGAGGAGGCCACAAAGGTGATCAGAGGGCTGGAGCACCTCTCCTATAATGACAGGCTGAGAGAGTTGGGATTGTTCAGCCTGGAGAAAAGAAAGCTCAGGGGATACCTTATAGCAGCCTGCCAGTACCTAAAGAAGACCTACAAGAAAGTTGGAGAGGGACTTTTTACAAGGGCATGTAGTGATACAACAAGAAGTTATGGCTTTAAACTAAAAGAGGGTAGATTTAGCGTAGATATAAGGAAGAAATTCTTAATCATGAGGGTGGTGAAGCACTGGAACATTCTGCCCAGAGAAGCTGTGGTTGCCCCATCCCTGGAAGTGTTCAAGGCCAGGTTGGATGGGGCTTTGAGCAACCTGATCTAGTGCAAGGTGTCCCTGCCCATGGCAGAGGGGTTGGAACTAGGTGATATTAAAGACCTCTTCCAACCCAAATTCTGTAAAAGTTACCAGCAGGACTCATTTCTTGAGGCAAAGAACATCTCTGAGAACTGCACATGGGTTTTGCAGTCAGGTCTCCCAAAGAAGAAATTTCCCAAACTTTCACTGAAGATGTCTGTTGGATGTCTGATGTTGATAAACTAGGTTACTCTCAGTAAACACTGAGATTGAGTGTCACTGCTTTTCCTGTTGTGTACAAGCTGGACATTCATTTCCTGTAAGCAGGAGATCAGAGTGGGATGTTGCAGCTGGGAGAAGATAAAGTATTTTTTTATTCTAGCACCAAGAGGGAGGACTTATTTAGTAAAGAAAGAAGAAAAAAGATCACTGTGTTGTTTGGGTCTTTTTTTCTGATACATATTAGCTTGTGCAGAGAGAAGAGATGAGACTTTTGGACTGCTCCCCAATAATTCGTTGGGATTTCATTCTTTCCCCTTAAATGGGCAGAGAGGATAAGATTGATAGATATTTTCAGAGCACAGCTTTGAATTAACTGTTTCAGTAGCGGCCACTATAAACAGCCAGTCTGGGTTACGCCTTCTGATCTCACCCTCCATTTAAACTCTCTGAAGTCAGCCGATCCTTTTCTTTTTCTTCTTTTTTTTTTTATTTAATTTCACAGACCAATTCCAAAGGATTCTTAAACTATAAAAATGAAATTGTTCCCTATAAAGTATAATTGGAGCTGCATTGTACTTCAAGTGACAACCAGATGCTGGGAAGAAAACCCAAACTCTTTGTCCAATTATATAAGTTTCTTAGTACTCTCACTGCACAAATTCTTGTTCAAAGGAGATTTGGTTCTGCTAAGAAGTGGCTGGTAATTTTTATTCACTCTTAAAAGCCTTTTTGATAGCTTTTCTCCTTCTGTATCTATATGTTTTCTCTGACACTAAACATGTGTGTGTTCTTGTAGGCTGGAAACCATATTTGTAAGTGCAATAGGTATTAGAGCAGGCTATATAAAAAGCATAGCAGCAATTACAGTGGTTGTATTCCCACCATCCCTTTAAAAGCACAAGTCACCTCACCAAGCCAATGGATTTCCATCAGTGTCCAATAAATACAAATTAAAGAAAATCAAGCCCCTTAAACTTGCAACTCTGGATCTTTTTATTGAGTAAAAAAGTATGTGTTTTGTGCTAAATAGATACTTTAGGTTTATTTTATTTTCTGTAGAGAACTCCAGTCCCTGGGTTTGAGTGATGCCTTGATCCACCCAAACTTTGCTAGAAACAGTGATACCATTTTGTCTAATTTAGTTATCTAAGCTGAAAACAGTGTAAGCAAATTTGTTTGCTTCCAGATGATTGCAACAAGCTGAGTAAAATAGTTGCCTTATCATTGTTAGCATCACTGAGCTGGGGACAGAAATTTTTTTCACAAGTTTGGAGTTTTTATATTCGGTTCCAGCCCTGACAACTGGTCTCGCAGGATGCAGCTGAAAGGGGGATTTTTGTACTTCACACTGTCTAATTTTACAGGGATCTCCAAGTTCTTTCTATTGGGTTTTTGTATTAATTAGTACCTTGAGCAAGGTTAGTCAAACAAGGCTAAGCTAAAGTGCCAGGGAAAAACTCTGCTGAGAGGAAACTTTGGATAGACTTGGGATTATGTTCTTGCTGCCTTGCAGACAATATCTTTGTTTCCAAAAGTCTGGACCATACAATAGTTATTCTATTTATTTAATTTATTTGATTTATTCTATTTAATTCCAATTTTCAGAAACCTGTTAATTACAGCACTTGTGAATTATGGCTTTTTGAGTGTCAACAATAGAACTGTTGACACAACTTACGTAAGAAAGAATATTTCTTAGTTTTGAACCTGAATACATCCTTCAGTTTCTCACAGGAGAGCACTACACAAATGGTCAGGCTCCTCCAGCAATTTGCATTACCTAAGGTCAAAAATATCATATAGAAATTTAACCTGGAATACACCAGTTTGTATTACAGTTAGAGAAGATCAAAGACAAAGCTGTTTCTGTGTTGAATATTTTTTGTAACTCTGGACTAGCAATAGTTTCAGAGTGCTTTATAGGCACAGTCAGAGGTGGAGAACTGAACAGTAATTCAACTTCAAGGTGATGAATACATGAATGGTTGGAGTCCAAAAGCAAGTGTCGTATCCCGTGCCTATGCAATAGGATGTGTGTGCCTTTTGCAACAGTTACTTCTTAAATACAGCAGCGTACTTTACCATGATCAATGGGCAGGTTCATAGTCCTCTGGAGAGATGAGGATTCCCTCCATCTCATTAACTGATAGTTTAAATACCTCTCTTGTGTCTCTTGAAGCAGTTCAGAGATGACCACAATTTGTTTTCAATCCCTGCAGCCCTGGAGTAAAAATTTTTACCAGGAGAGGAGGAAATGTTAAGAGTGGAATGTAAAAGGAACCTTTGGATTTTTTACCTTGGGCTGCTTTTGAATGAACTTTAACAACCAGGGCTGGAAAACTGCAACCATCCAGCTAACAATGAAGAAAAATCAGAACCATTTGTTTTCTGGTGACTGAGGTGCCTTGGTATCAGCTGTCAGAATTAACATTTTAAAAGGAAGAATAGTTATTAAAAAAAAATAAATAAAAGGAGAAAAACAAACAAACAAAGAAAATTGCTTTGAATGGGCAATGGTGTATGCGACATTCCTTTGCATACCACTGTCCCATTTATAAAATAGCTGTTCCTTCTCTACTTTCCATTATGACTCATGTACCATGGACTGATTTGCAACCCTTCACATAGGTCATCCTGAAAGTAACAGCTTCTGAAAGCCACATTCTTGTCCTTTCTATCCCTTAAACTCATAGTATAGCTCAAACATGGAACAAAAAAGCATAATATGTCATCAAGATGATTGTGAATGCCATGAATTATAACACTATCTCAGTATGAATCTATCTGGGATCCATTTTTCCCCCCAGACATTCATGAATGGATCAGACAGAAACTCTTTCAAGCATTTGCCAAGTGAATATAAATATGAACAGCTGGGGCCAGAGTGGGAATCTTTTTTGTTTTTTGTTTTTTGTTTTTTGTTTTTTTTTCTGTTATGCATCAACATTTAATTGGTTTGTTTAGTTGGTTTGAGCTTTTTGTTTTGCTTCATTGTAGATGTATGAATTTTAACAAACAGAGTTCTCTCGTATGAATAAAATATCTGGTGAAAACATAGACTAGTGATTAAAAGACAGTGTTGGTGTTCAGGTTATTTAGATCTCATTTGAAGTTCTCTCACCTTTGGAAAATGTCTTCATTCAGTTCTAAGCATACGTCCATCACTAGTCTTTCTCTCATCTTTGCTCACAGTGTTTTGGAAATTCTCTTTTCCCTATTTTTGTTCCATTTTGTTTCAGTTTGGTCTCTTCTGTCCATGCTCAGTTCAAGTCTTTGAAAACAAACAGGTATAGGAAAAAAATCAAAAGCTCTTCACCATTTCCCATAATCTATGGTTTAAGAGACAACAACAAAATTACCAGATAATATGTATTTTTTAATGAAATATGTTTTTACTCAGAAAAAAAAAAAAAAAAGCATAATCTGAAACCTGTTGCTACTGGATTTTGAGAAAGACAAATAATAGAAATGAAAATGAGTTGAAAAAAATCCCATGGAGGAGATCCCCACCAGCTGCACAGTCAGAAGATCTGATTACACAATGCTGGAAGGATGTCTCCTTTCAATCTTTCAATTTTTCTTATATTATTTCCATAAATGTCTACTGATGTCTTCCACCAATAGGAACTGGGCTCTTGATCTGAACAACTATGGCAGTTTTAAAGGTTCTGAGTGTAGAAAGATTGGAGTAAAAAATGGTGAGGAAGAAATTCCATCTTCATTAAATATCTATGTTAAAAATAGGAAGGAATCTTGCGAGAAAAGCAAAACAAAGTGAAGAAAAATTACAAGACTTCACCAAAAATATTCCAGTTGTTTTGTCACATAGAAGGAGTAATACCGGGACAAGGGTTTAGACTTATTCTTGCCAATAAATTTCTTGTAAAGAGACCAAACTGAAACACAGATGTCCCATCTCATCAAATGTATATCATGACTGGCCTTAAGCCATCCTGGAGTATTACTCATAACTGATTGGGCATTTCAGAAATCCCTGTCTCTCAACTGGAAGAAGCAGCTTTAGGAACAAGAATGTGTGTGACCGGGAGCTGCCCTTTAAATGCTACTTTTTGTTGCTTTTTTTTTTTCCTTACAAAGTACATATGCAGGGCCAACCATAGCTTGAACCTAATGGCAGAGTTCAGTTAAAACCTGAAGTTAAAACCTGCAGAGCCCTTACGAAGTCATACACAGACTGTGGAGTTTAATTTCACTTTATCAGTGTTAGCAAGAAAATATATTGTTTGGTTTTCCCTGTCTATGCTGAAGAGTATTTGAGAGAGCTTGTTCTCACTCCCACTCTCTGGATAGGCTGAGCCTGCATTATACAGCTGACTCAGTGGCACCTATGACTTCAAATGTCTTACAAGAGGTTGTACAGGAGCAGAAAATCTTTTTTTTTTCTTTTTTTATGTAGTAACATGATTATCGGGGTGAACTTTTGTAGCACAAATAGTGCTTTTGTGGGGATGGAAAATGCCCCAGTAGGTTTCTCTAATCCTTCTTGAGAGAGACATCCTGGGGCAATCAACTCATTTATACATTCTCTACATTTTTTTTCCCCTTTCTAGTTGAAGAAAAGGGCTGGTTTGCTGCCAAGACCTGTTTAAGTGGTAACCTATGCAATTCATTCTAAAAACACTCATTTATCATTCCCAAATTAATCTTGTAACAGGATAGCTGCTCTTATTTTCATTGTCATTTTGCCCTTCGGATAAGAGATCACAAACACATAGATATCCAACCCAAAGATTCTAGAAAGCATATATAAAAAAGGGAAAATAGGAATGGCATTTCTATAATTATAAGCAGAAACAAGTAGCCATACATCTTCATTTCTCACATATCACATCTATTAATAATAGAATGAAATGTAATTTGTGCGGAATATTGTTCAGAGTCTTGTGCCAGTAGCATAATTGTTTTCAATCAGATTGGTAGTTGGGAGGAAAAGGCTTTTTTTAAACCTGCAGTAAACACTCACAATTTATGCAAAATGATTAAAATATGATATATTCCATTTTTTCTGGCACACAGAATGCATTTTGACATGAAAAATTATATAAACAATGAACAGTTTGGTATGAAACTACCGTGCAGAATTTTAAAACCATACACACACACTCTTTTGTGAGTGTAAAGAATAATATCTTGGCACTGGCAAGAACAGCTTTTTACAATGAAAAAGTTATAGATGTAACTTCTTTATTGTAAGCATGCAGCCTTTTTCAAGTTATGTCTTGTAAAAGCATTGCAGACAAATTTAAACGAAGGGTCGAGGTTTCTGTGGCAGGTTTGGACTCTCAATTCTTCCTTTTTTGGGGGGTGGGTGTACAATTTTATGGGTTCTGCTCACACACTTAGAGGCTTTTCTCTCAAAGGACTTTCTTGTAGAGGAACACACTGCAAAATGTGTGATTTCTGACACCTCTCCTTTTCCCAGCAGCACAGGCCTAAATTTATGTTCTCTGTCCTGCATCCCACTCTGCAGGGACATGAAGAAAATGTCTTTTTTTTTCTTTCATTTCCCCACACACCTCCTTTCCCTCCACGCACTGACATCTCTTCAAACTGACTTTCCTTGTCTATGGATATCGCGTATCTCTCCGAGTGTTTTGGAAAGATGGTCCACCTCTTTGTACAGTTGGAAGGGTTAGAAATTACGGTTTTTCAAGCACACTTGAAAGTAGGAAACATTTCCAAAAGCCACTAAACAGTGAGTCTTTCCATTGACAGTACTGAGCTCTAAACCAAGACCTTGATATTCACTCTCTTTTTTTTTTTTTTTAAATTAGTTTTTTCACTGAGCTGCAAGTTACTATTCTTTGAATAGGTTATGTAAACAAATTTAAGCTTGTGGATTTTTTATTATTTTTTTCTTAAGTAAAAATTGGCTTTCTTTATCCATCACTGGCTGCTCACTGGTTTGCCTGCTATGGGTCGCTGAGGTCAGTAGTACTCTTTCTGCTCCATGAATGGAATGACTCACGTGTTTGAAAGAGACTAATGACTCTAATAGCCAACAAAGGATGAATTTGCTTATGTATAAACATCTTTGTTTGTGTGCCAGTTAGGACATTTTTGCACAGTACATCTATTCTTCACGCATAGGTGTATGCAAATTGAAATGAAGCTGGGGGGGAAATGGCAACTGGAGCTCATATCTCAGACACAGAGACTTGGGAGCAGCCCAACTCCCTGGCGAGAGAGATGGAGTGGTACAGCAGGCGCCTCCGGTCCCCCTGTCTGTGCCCTGGGTTTCCCACAAAAGAAAATTGCTGCAGGTCTCATCCAGCCTGCGTGTCCCAGCAAGTCCCTAGTTGGGATGTTGAGAGCGGTAGAACTCCAGGGCACAGCACCACACAGGCCCACAGGTCACACTATAATGAGCTGAAGATGATCAGAGAGATGTAATGGACAACTCCAATTCCTGAAAACAGCTTGAGAGTGTTTTTGGTGTGTGATAGAAAAAGAAAAAGTAATCTTAAAAGCAAAAACCTATCAGAAGTATCCCCCATCCCCCTACAGTTGAAAATGTTGTAAAACATGTTTTCCTACCATAAGGGTCTGCTTTTCAGCATTTTTTTTCTTCTTCTTTTCTTCTCTCATCAGAAAGTGACCTCAAAAAAACTTCTAATTTAAAAATATCATCAATATTGAGATGCTTCTGTGGAACATTTTAGCTTAAATAGGTCAGAATATATAGATGATATTCTCTTTGAGTGAAATTGTTCAAATTATCTGTAAAAGCAACCTTCTTCCAAAATTATTTTTCAGCTTGAAAGATTAAAATGATCATTTTCTGGTCTCTTGTATGTTTTTTTTGTTTGTTTGTTTGTTTTGTTTTGTTTTGTTTTTTCCCTGTCTCTGTATAGTTTTAATTATTTGTTTAGATTTGTTTGTTTTCTCAAGCATCTGATTTTTTTTGGTAAGTCTATCCATTAAAATGTTACACACAAAAGAAGAAAGAGGAAATATCTTACATTAGACAAGAGACTATGTTTGTGGGGGGAAAGTTAAGCTCCTGTTTTTACTGTGTGTATGAAGCAGTAGCACCAAATCAAAAATCAAACATTTCCCATTGAAAACATAATTACATTCAGTCTTTTTTCTTCAGTGCATTCTTCCATGTCTTTATCTTTAGCCTTGACTAAAGCATAATAATTTATCCTAAGTCACTTCCGTGGTAAACCATGAAATGGAAGCTGAAGCTCCATAGCTCACATCTTAAAACCTTCCAGGGGTCTGAGGGCCAGATGAAGTTTTTAAGAAGCAGAAGTAGAGCAGAAACCGAATCAGAAGCAACAGTGCAGGATCTGCCCAGAGACCATCACTGACCTCAGACCCACTTCATGCCTTCATGTGGGGACAGTGCTGCTGAATGCTGCCTTCTTGCACAGACAAACTGATACCCACTAGTACTAAGTCAAATCTGCCACATCCTAAGATCTGTCTGGAACCAAACATCTCTCTGGAGTGCACCAGGAACATTTTCAGAGATAGGCAAGAGTGTCAGCAGCTGGGACTATCTTTTCCCACAGCCTGATGGGATGACCTCTGCCTGCCTTCATAACACATCCAAAAAATCCAACTCAACACGATGGAGCCCAGAGCTCCAGTCCAGGTCAAATACTTAAAGTAGTTATTGCCATAGCATGTCTTTTCTCTCCGCAATAGTGGTGATTCCAGGCTTCCACCCACAGCCTGTTTAATGACAGTATTATGGAGGACAGTGACGCCCACGGTTTGGTACTAAGTCTGTTGTCAGCTCTCAAAGTTTCTTACAGAGTTTAGCTCAGCTATTTAGGGCTGATGAGATCATGCTGTTTAATAGACCAGAGACCGCATACAGATGATTTACCAGCACTTTGGGGAACCACGGTTTCAAAATCGTTGAGCAAAGCTAATCCTGGGACTTGATTCTGGCAGGTAAGATCGGTCACTGGAATTGCTGCTGTCTAAGAAGTGCAAAAAGCCTTAACTAAAGCAGTATTTTCTGGATTTACTTCTGTAACACTGTTATGACTTCACTAATGCCTGCAATAATGTAAAAGGGGATAAGAGAGGAAACAGCCGTGATTACTACAGATCTCAGCTTTGGCATCAGCACTTTGAAAAAACTACACTTCCTTCTTGTTTGGTACCTGCTTTCAGTTTATCTAAAGCTGCCACTTTCCTCTAAGCTTATGCTGCATCTTGTCTCTGAATCGTGCTGTGAATCGCCCTCAAGAAGTGATCTGTCCCTTCTGGGTGAGTGAGTATTGGTGGCATTATATAAATAAAGAGCTATAGGAGCTGTTATGGTATAGGTGACTGCTCCCAGCTTGCAGAGGGTGATCAGTCATGCTGGGTATTGAGAGGACAGGATCTGGCTATCCTAATTCTGCCTTGTTAGCTGCCAGTGAGCACCCGGCATGTTTCTGTAGGAGGATCAGGCAGATACCTGTGCTCCAGCGTGGTTCCTTGCCGAGGCATCAGGTTCGGGCGCATACAAAGCCACACAGCTGCTGTATTTGCCTAATGCTGTGTGGTGCAAATCCCAGCCAGGGCTCAGATTTGTGGCTGGGCTCAGAGCCTGCAAAGGGAAGGATTCAGGATTTGGCCTGGATCTATCTGTGTATTTACATAATGACAGAAAAAGCAAATTCCTTACAAGCAAATATGCGTCAAAACAAAAACAGTGTGAAGGTCAGCTGAGCACAGCAGTGAGATGATGTTATCCCAGCTACACATTGAACTCTTGAGCTGCCAGACCGGCCAGAAGGATTCTCAGCCAAAAGTCATGAGAAGATGCCAGCTGGGAAACCACCCACCGACACCCCAGCTGGCTTCTCAAAACAACTGGAGCCTCAGTGTTTGACACTCAGCTCCAGGCACAGCTGCAGGGCATAGTCCAGCCACAGAGCAACACCAAAGGCTTCTCATCTGGTTTTCCAACAGAAATACTGTATATGGGCAACACTGCCATAAACCTTAATTTATAAGGATTTCCTTTTTTCATGAGAGGAACAGTGATGTATTTAAGGCAAAACTTTTTTCTTTTTTTTTTTTTTCATAACATAGCTGGCATAACATTAATCCAGCAAGTCAAACTCTGTTCTCTGTTTTAGGGATTTTTTTTTCCTAAATATATTGGTTAGCATCTTGCTTTCAGCCAAGATACTATAAACAATTCACAGACACAGATCCAATCCAGAGTTAATTAAGGTTGATCAAAGCTTATGTGCAGCCCTCAACTCCTAGTGCTGAGGATAAAAGTACTGAGGTCTTTGTTAAGGATGTACTGTCCTTGGAAATACATATCCCCCTTTATTGGTTTTAATTTAACTTAAATTCATTATAACCTCATGTCTACAAATGCTCTTCCATTAAGTAATAACAATTTCTATGCAACTCTTCTTGGAAAAGTTTTGAAACTCTTTGGAGGCATTCACCATAAATGTGTATTTCATTTTTAGAGATGTAGTAACATGTTTGCTATAGTTATTTTGAGAAGTTACATTGCATTGTCATCACTTTCCTCATAGGAAGACTCCAGCTTTGACCAGTCCTATTGAGTAGCACACTGTACAGGATCAATACCTGGAAAAGTTTCTAGGCAACATGAACAAGACAGGTAGGTAGATAGCACACACATCTGGGATAAATCTAGAATTAAAATCTAAAATCCAGGCAGTAGGGCTGTCTGTCTGTGAGGTCTTCATCTATTCTGAGGCAAACCCTGCATCTGCACCAGCCACCTACCCCTCCATTTCCAGATGAAAGAGAACCAAACCCAGCGGAGGAGAATTTAGCAAACAGCAGCTGGACATCTGTTGTGAATAATTTGCAATGTGCATGCTACATATTTACTATTCAGTTTAGAGAAAGCCAAAGAAATTCTAATCTGGACTTCTAATAATAGTTTTGTTTGTTTAATGTCAGACAGAACACGTAAGATGGCCGGTGGCTCCAGTGTGCACCAGCTTTGTCTCTAACTTAGGTTGTCTTTAGTAGATATAGACTCTTATTGCAGACAATATGGCACTTCAAAGTCCAAGGTAAAAATTTTGAGTTGTTTTACTTTCTCGCACTTGCAGAAAGCATTACTCAGAGGCATTACCCTCTGCATTACTGCCTAACAGGTCTTAAATCCTGTTTGTCTTTACAACCTTCAAACTGTTCTGTGCCTAGAACGTCTTTGTTCCTGAAGGGCTATACACAGAGTACCTGTATCCTCTACTCAGGGGAGTAGTGTTGTCTGTGAGGGCAGAATCTGACATGGAAAGGCCCTGTGCCCCATCCTTTGACAGGACTCTCATGTGCAATATCCCACAAAAGAGCTCTTTCATGCTACATACAACTATGCACCAGGTGTTTTACCCTGATCATAGCTATCACCCGATTCTGTTTATGAGCCTACTTGCCTCAGGATAAATACTAATTACCTTGCTATAATACAAAATTAATTATGTTGCCTGAATGTGGACCTCTCATGAAAATGGGAAATGGAAAATTGTAGATCCAGCCTGCCTCACTGCTTATGAATTTAGCAGGAAGCCTCTCCAAAGACAGTGAAATTGATCTATTATTCTTTTATGCCAATATGCTAAATTATGTCACCAGATATTATGCTTTTTTTTTGTCTTCACTTTGTGTGTGAATTATGCCAGTTTGGTAGTCTTCAGTACAAAGGTTTCTGCATACATTGTAGCACTGGTAGTTCCTCACAGAGAACCTCCATTACATGTAAAGGTAACTACCTACTCTTTCCTTATTATTGAGGTTATGAGCAAAAGTGGAGATTTTGCACTATGTCCCTGATGGTTTGGTAAGCATCACCAGACTTATTCCAGTGGGCCACTGAAGAATGTCTAGACGAAAGTAGAGTTTCTATTTGCTGCTGCTAGAACATGATTTTGAACTGTGAATGCAGAAGCAGAAGGCTTTTCATTTATATTGGTCTGAGCCATTCACCAGTCTTCAATTAGTGTTACTGTCAGAATGGAAAAAATACTATAGTGAAGTATAAAGAAAATGTCAGCATTTATCGGCTGCCTGATTTTGTTGTTGGAATGGGAGTTGATCAAACCTGTAAGGGGGTATGAACACTTGTGTTCATAGTTATTAGACAGGCAAAACTCTTGGTGAACTTTTTGTTCTGCCTAGAAAAGCACTCAGGGCTACAGACTACTATTTTGTGCTCCTCTGTAGAGGCAAAACTTTTTCTTTCTTTAACTGCTGAAGGAACTGAAGTACTTCCCTCTTCCATGGGAAAAAACCAACCAACCAACCAAACAAACAAACAAACAAAAAAAACAAACCAAACCAAAACAAAACAAAGTGCATGCCATCACTTTATTTGCAAAACTTCTTAAGGAGTTAAGGACTTATAAACATTTAATCCAGGTTATATTTACGGGGGGAAAAAAAAGTCAACTCCTTGGACATGGATGAGCGCAGATAGAAAGAGGGATTCTGTTATTATTATATCTGCTGTGGATAAATGAAAAATTACCAGTCAAAACATGACATGATGAACTGTCATGTGAAGTCTCAAATTTGAAAATCGGAGAAAATTGCATTTTTTTTATCACACTTTTTCCATCCAGATCTTTCAAGGAAGATCTGCTGCCTTGAAAATTAATTTCTGGTTCCATGTTTCCTTCTAAATGACTTACTGTTAATTAGTCCTCCCTTCACTATAATCTGTAAGGACAGCTCTATATACATTTTAATTCTTCTGGTGTTCTAATTGGATATGTCTCCAGTGTGGTACTGTAAGTATCTCATTTAGTGTTGGTGGTTTAACATCCTCTAGAGCAAAGTGAACCAATGACTTAATTAACTTCCACTTGGGCAGTTATCTGCACTGGGAACCTGCAGGAAGTATTATTCTACTTGAGGGTGACAAATGGACGTACATGAGGTACCACACGCCACCCAGTGGGAGATCTGACAAGAAACATAATTTATTTCATTAGTGGTGCCAAAATGGGCTTTCAAGCTGAAAACCTAAATATGTAGCAGCGTCTTAGTAGAGGAGGAAACAGCATGGGCTTTGTCTGAAATAATTGATTGTGCACAGCTCATAACATATATTTCCATGGGAAAGTTTAAGTTTAATGTCACTCTTCATCCATCATATTGTAGTTTGTTAGGTGTTAGTCTAAGTGGTGTATAGAATAAACAGTCATAAATACTTTTGGATTTGGTAAAATTTATCAATTACATTATGAAAATAGATGTAAAAGAAAACAACTAGCCTTGAGTCAGAATTAACTTTAGTGTTTTAGAACATGTTAATATTTGTTCTGAGTATTCTAGATACCGAAACATGGCTACAGTCCCAAAGATCCTTGGCTTTCTTCAGATTTATTGTAATTTATAGAGCAAAAGTTAGTGGCAGCCTCTAATTACCCACAGAACCGAAGTTTTTTGAGTGAAAACTTGAGATCAAAGGCCATGAATAATAGCCTTAAAGGCATCTCCTCTTACACAGGCTACTCTTAGCCCCTCTGCTGTCCTTTGGTATAAATTAAGCACCTCAGGATGAATAAAACATGAAGCACAGAAGGTTTAGATTTCACAGAAGATGAATGGTTGGATTATCGATGGGAAAAGGAGCACGGGAAAGTATAAACCATGTAGATCTAAAAATTGTAAACTCTGTAAGAAATCACCTTTGCTTTAGTAATTTTTTAAAAATTTCTTTTTCATCATTTTGTCCAAATCCTTTCTGTTGATAAGGCAGCTGGGTTGTTCTATGTCACTGAGGTGCTCTTTTAAGCAAGCTCAGAAGCCTTTCACAGTTCATTCTGTTGATTTTAGTGGGCATACGACCAGGCCATAAAACCACAAGAGCAATCACTGGTTGTTAAAAACCATGCAAGCACTTACATTCAATTATAATGAAAAAGGTGCATACCTCTTGTGTCTCATGAAACTCAGACTTGAAGGCTGTTTACTTCCTCATATATATAGCATGAATCCAGTTCCTTCCTGATATAAAGTTCATTGCCTTTCACTAGTGTTACACATGCTGAATTTAATTCATTTCATATCCCGTCACAGTATAGACATATGCAGCTACAGGAATTAGGCAAGTGGGATCAAAGCCTTTTGTGCTGTAGTTTTTTGCTCATAGTAAAAGATTTTGCAGGATGAATGGATACATGAGGCAAGAGCTATGTATTTTTGAACAAAATTGTGTATTTGCTCTCTATGAAGAATGTTTTATTTGAAGAAAAAAAAAATAATAAAAAGACAAATTAGTTACTGTTCTGGGAAATGGCAAAATGAAATGTTTCTCTATGAGCTGCGAAAACAGCTAACTCTTCATATTGGCCAGATTTTGTTAGAAATCAAAATCTTAACTTGTTGAAATTTGAACATTCGAAATATGATTGGTTTTCTGTTTACCTGCATTCGAAGCAATCACACCAGTCTCTTTCCATTGGCAGTCAAACTCCCAAATCATCTTCCCTTGTCAAACAGAGAGATATACTATTATAATCATATCTCATTAAATCCTATGGCCCAGCTATCAGACCAGTCATACAAACATAGGAAAAGGGGCTTATATACTCCTTCTGCTTGATTAACATGAGGGCTTTGAATGAAGATCATCTGCTTTCCACGAAGTTGAGTCAGGCTTTATCTCTTCTTTTAAAGCTGTTCCACTTTTTAGAATTCAATTAAAAATTCATTGGAGTGGGCACAGGAACCCAGGTGTCTCACACCCCTTGGGACTGGTCTAACCACTGTCTTATAGAGTCTTTTTCACGCTCTCTCACTGGCTCAATAAATATTAAAGTATTTTATGCAAAGCGAAAGCCTTCTGTATGAGAAATGGAGAAAAAATACATTTAAAGAATACTGTAGATTGTGATGATTACAGCAGCCTTAGGGGAGATGGGACTCCTGCCTTTAATTCTTGCTCTGAATCATGAAAAAAAGAGTTTTGAATCTCTCCTTCTTCGTGTGGGATTGTGCTTATTTTTGGAAACCAGATAAAAACTAAAAATTTAAATAAAATGTTTTACTGGAAAGCCCTCACGCTATCTCTCTGAATGGGTTTCCTGATTCTAAGTGCAGAAAGAATATAATTTAGACATTTGTAATGGCAAGGTTGGGGGTGTGTTTTTTTTGTTGAAGGTGTGTTGAAATTTGAAATTAAACTTTTATTCAGTTAATCTATGCAAAAAGACTCAGAGTGACCTAAACACTATTTTTTGTATTTATCTGTTTTATTTATAAATAAATAAATAATCAACTGAAGAAATAAAGAAAAAACATTTCTAAGCTTTTGTAATTTTTTTCCCTCAGGTCCATTAAATTGAGGAAAGAGCTGTGAGTCAAAGTTTTCTTTTTACTAGATTGCAGCCAAAATATTGAAAACTTCTTTTTTTCCCCTGTGAGGTACAACAGGAAAAAGTACCATTTTTCAAGCAGTTTTAATCTTATCTCTGAATACGTGTAGTTATGCTTGAATTGTCAGGTTTCAGGAAAACTTTGAGCTCCCAAAGCTGATCCAAAGCCCTCTGAGTAGGTGACAGTCTTTCTGTTGACTTAAACTGTCTATAGAGGGGATGCTATCAGAGCTAAAACCTACTGATTGAGAACCTGTGTCTGTGCAATCTAGTATATTATGACAGAGGTTTACAGGAAGGAAAGATACTTCAAAGTTATAGAAATATAATTAATTATGCTTTTGAAGTAAGGATATTTTTATTTATTGTGTGAGTACTTTTTTTTTTTTTTTTCCTGCTACATTACGGACATAACATATTGACATTGAGGACATTGTAGAGGCTAATGAATTCCAATCAATACAAGCACAATGAGCCAGGCGATCTGCACACTCAGAAACCCTCAGCGGTCAAACGGTTCTAGCAAACAAAGGCATTTTATAATATATCGACACATTCTTTACATTACAGTGTGGAATAAAAGGGGCAGTTATTTTAGGCAATCATGAAAAAATAAATCTCAAGGAGCAAATATTCTCACTTACAACCGTTTTTTTGACAATAAGACTGTTTCAAAAGGAAAGGGAGTTCACAGGTCATTCTTATTAAGTGCTTGACTGATTTATTTTAACACGGCTCTCCCTTCTGTGGGAGCTGGGAGAACTGAAATGTATTTTTTCTCCAGAAAGGCCTGCTAATGCTGTGCTGGGCTGCTGGATGGAGAGGGTGAGCAGTGCTATCCCATCACATTAGTTGCAGCGTGCTTCCACCAATGCAGCCAAACTGCTCCAGGAGCGAAAATTCTCCAGCTTGAATCCCTTCCTGCCTATCCCTGACCTCCAGACTCTGCCAAATGCCCCTTTAGGAACACTTAGGTGGTCATTGTGCTTGTCCTTGCAAGCTGGATAAACTGTTTGCTCTATTCACTGCCCTTTCCTACAATATTTATTTAAGGAACAACCCAATTCTGCCTCTGTAAACTGGCATTTTTTTATCTGTCTTAAAGCATTTGTGATGTCTAGCAAAGCCAGACTGTATTGAATATTAAAAACATAATATGGGATACAACTCCTCACCCATATCATAAACTATGTCTTTCGGGACTCCAGCTTTGCTTTTAATTACATCATTACCCTAATTATCTTATTAACATCTACTGGTGTAGGCAGCCCTTTATGAAATAATAAAATAGAGGCTTTTTTCTTTGCTCCCGTAGCAGGCTCCTGATTAAATGTTCGGAAATTATTACACTAATCATAACCATTTCACTGTTATCTTCTGCTTTCCCCATCTGTTTGCCCATATCCACTTGTCTCCTGCTCTATCCTCAGACTGTAAGCTCTCTCAGGCAGGGCTTTGCACTGTGTTTGTTCCTAATTGGGTTGTGTGGGTGGTGGAACAGTTATAATGATAGATTTGTTTTCCAGATTATCAATAATATAATTGCATTATATTAAGCTGTAACATTTTTGCCAATGCACTTTCCTACCTTCTAATCTTGGAGTACTGTGTAGTATTTCCAAGACAATTGGGACCAGAAATTTATATATTAATTAAACAGATTGATAAATAGCAACTGAAGCAGTTTGGCTACAAAAAAAGGCAAATGTTTCTTCATTTAGTGATATATATTAATGACCTCAATGCACTTTATCCAAGTGAGATATGAAACACTGAAAAGAGAATTTGATTAATTGTTGTCACTCCTACTCATACCTCTCATTTCTCACAATTATTTTAGGCCCTTCATTTGCTCATGTAATCCATGCAGCACTTCTACACTTGTTGTTTATCACCTTCTTCATTTATCCCTGCTTTGCAAACGTGACAATTTTACAATATCACTTAGGAGGAAATTCTATATCAGAATAGCTGGTCACACTTTTTTTAATCTTTCCTTTTATTTAAAGCAAGAAGAAATATGAATTGAAGCCCACGTTCATCAAAGAGATAGTTGGTTTGAGAACACTGGATGTTGGTTTCAGTAGTCAAGGAGTACAAGCTGAAAATACGATACAGCTGTGCTGATCTCTTTGCGATTATTTTGAGAAGCTGGCTATCTGCCCCATCTGACAGTCTGTGAACATGGCAAATAATTTAACATTCATGCCGCTCCTGTTTTGGCATAATATATATGAATCATGTGGTCACCACTTTCCAAATTGGTAGTAGATCAGAAAAGAGTTAATGACTAAAGTTTTGGTCATGACTTGTTCCATTGTTCCATAATAAAACCATTGTAAAATGAAATATCAAGGCATAAAGGACATTTTGTGTTGTGACTCATAAGTCTTGGAGAACTTCTTTTTTAGTACATCTTAAGGAGCTGATTTCTAACTTTGGAAATTTCCTGGACAGTTGATCAATGAAGTATCCCTAAATGCCAGGCATGGCACAAATATTCATGGATTAATTTAGACTCCATAGGCTTCTACACCACTGAATAATCAATGATTTACTATTGCTTCTAGTGAGTTGCAAAAGAATATTCCATCTATGTTTCAAAAGTCTATAGAAAGTTTGCAATTAGATAGTCTTCAATCACAAAATACCCACTTATTTGCCTGGGGGTTTCTTTGTTTGTTCGTTTGGTTGGTTAGTTGGTGTCTTTAGCGTAGCTGAAATATGTGAGAAGGGAAGCCCTCATTAAGTTATGTGGTGAAAGGATGATTTTCATCCTGAACATTGCTCCAGCAAAGATCCTACCTGGGATCGTTTCTAGGTGTGAGTCTTCATTACACTTATGCCATTTGTGTTAAGCAAGTTTGAGCGTGAAAATCCCCCTGGGGAGCAGCATTCTTGATCTTATATCCACCTGGTCACTGTGCTTATCTGCATGTCATTTCAGAGTAAAGCTGATAACCTAATTAGATGACATGCTGGGCGATTCTCAACACAGCAGTGAGCCATATCACTTCACCAGTGCTTCCTCTGTGATTCATCATTATCTCTGAGCATGTGTGACCCCAGCGGCTGACTTGAGAGGACCTTCTCTCTATCAGCATCACAAATTGGCCCTGTTAAAGAATCATGAGTCCTGCTTATCTGAATTTTAACCCTTTTTATGGCTGAGCCAGTACAAGTTAAAAGCAGGGGTTTGTGTGGAGACAGAGCTAAAGTTGGACTTAATGTCAAGGAAACGGGAAGTTTTCAGGTCATGAAAAACACAAAAGGGCAGTGAGTGCTGATCCGACTATGGCAGACATGGCCTGTACTTCTGTGCTTTCCAAGCAGATACCTCGTATACAGCCTGAGTTGTGTGGTCCTTTTGCTTGTATTTGAGAATCCTGTTAAGCTGTATATATGATCACATTTACAAACAGAGGGAGAAAGATGTTGCCTCTATATGCATTAATATAACATACAATTTATTTCCTTATGTGTCCTGGTAAGCAGCAACCACAATCTTGGTTCTTGACTGTGTAGAGAATAAGGAGGGAGGAAATAGCATCACCAGCCTTCCTAGACCTCATGGAAGAGCCACATTAAAGCTACCAAGCTCGGGAAGCAATGTGCACCAGCTGTCTCAAGGGTATTGCGGGAATTCAAGCAGTCTCATCACTACCAAAAAAAAATCACCTGCTTATTTCATCAAAGAAGGTCTCTAGCTTGCTTGCTGTTGGTGCAGAACACATGCATGCACCTGCCATACATTTGGCATCAAAGGCATTGCAGAGCTTATGTTCCAAAGCAAACATGGAACTGATAGGAAAACACAGCAATCAAAAGCAGACAGTGCTTCAACTTGATGTAATGTAAGAAACACGATTTTGTAACAAATGTGCTGATTTTATTTTCGTCTTCTGGTGCTATACATGAACATTCTTTTGATGATAATTTAAGCAACCAAGAAGTCTGTCAAAACATCTATAGTTTGAACAACAGGAGCTGGATAACATTTTTTGGCTTATAGTGGTGTTTGTTTGTTTGTTTCTGTTACTGGTGGCAACTGGAAATGCTCACATTACTCAAAGTGAGAGGAAAAATTGTCAGCATTGCAGCAGTACCCACTGCCCCCTCCCCAAAGGAAAACACTCCCCTTATTCATCTGTGAAAATACATATACCTACACCCTTGATTTGAGATTTGCAAAGCCAGTTCCTTAGGATTAATAATGTTGCTGGGAATTGCATGAGAGGCTTAAAATCTATGACTCAGACTTTATCCACCTAATACCCTATCTGTTTTAGCCACCTAATCTATCTCTCTCTAAATAGACATTTACCTGTCATAACTAGGATAAAACAATCTCCTCGGTAGAAGCACAGTCATACAGTAGACATTATAAAGATTTGAACAGAAATGGGAACAGCCTAAAATTTAAGGGGTCACCTTAACTTCCCACTCCATTAAAAGCTACAGCTGACTGGAAGGTTAATAAAAGAAGGTAGTGATTTACAGCTTAGTAATTGAACAATTCTTCAAAGTTGTTTTTACATGGAGATTTTTTTTTTTAATTCATTGGTTAGCTCTGTTAACATTTCCATTCCAAAATGTCATACTAGTGTGAAAATAGCAAAGAAAAAAACACAATGACGCAAAGTTTATCTCCATGGAAAAATGAGATTCCCAGCTGAAATAGGTAAGAAACCAATAAAAATACTGAAGTGACAAAACACCATGGTCAGAGCTATGGGTCTTGGAGTACATCCTCTACACAAATGCTGTTCAATGACTGTAGTGGATTATTTGTCTCTGGATAGTAATCAGATGACTAAAATGCTAGGCTATAGATGAAATGCAATGGGTTTCATCTTCGATATACTGCTTGGTAAATCACTATCATGTATGGATATTCATATACACACACACTTTAAACTGTAAACTGCAAATACACTTTTGAAACTCTGGTTATATTGTAGAAGAATGAGGAGAATTTGTTATTAATGATCTAAAGAATCAAAGGTAAGAGATCATCAGCAATTTTTCACAGCAGGAGAAAAGCCTCAGCTATGTGAAATGCAGAACCTAGTATCTGAATAATTGCTTTTGCTGTGTTTATAAGACAGATGATCTTTAGATGATGACGGAAGCAGCATACTAGCATATTTTAGATTCTGAACTAAAAATTTTTTGTTGTTGTTTAGAAGATAAGACATAGCCTGATAAGAGAGACTGACAGAAAGGCCTGTAAGTAACATAAGAATCCAGTGCAACTATCTGGGGGAGTTGTTTCTTTATAAAAAGTTAGTGGCTTGAAGATTTACTCTCAGAGACAAGAGCCCACCCAATCTACATTACAGGTAAACAGCAATACCCATCAGTGTGATTCAAAGAAGCAGAAGTGGATTCAACTGGCACCAAGCAGCTTATCCTGGAGATATTAATGCTACAGGAAGACAAACGGGAAAACAAATTATAGAAAGAGATGGAAAGGCAAGTCAGAGTAGCATTCTTCAAAGCAGCAGAGGCACTAAATATTTGTAATATTAACAAAGATGTAGGAAAATTATTTAAATACATCTTTTAAAATAAAGATTAAATGATTCATCTGGGTGACACCTAAATGTTTGTTGTTTTTTGGGGGTTGTTGTTTTTTGGGGTTTTGTTGTTTTTTTTGTTTGTTTGGTTTTGTTGTTTTTTTTTTTTTAATTTTCATGTTGCTCTGGCTCCTCTATTGCAAATGTTTCAGCCATGAAATTGAGTATGTTCATCTACCTTTTTGCACTTTTCTTAAAATTCACTTTCAGATGAAGAAAACATGAGAAATAAGGATATTACCCCAGCTCTTTTCTAATTTTGCTACTGCTGTATTCCTTCAAAATTGCTCAGAGTCCAGATATTTGAGTAAACTGCGCATCATTTAGCTCCTGATTTTTCTAATTGAGCAGTGCTATTTATATGACACCACATAAATTTAGCACCACTTCAACAGACATGTGAAAAAGTTTATTAAAAATATAGAATCCCATGTCTTCTTTTCACAGTCAAGCATCAAAAAAATTAAGAATCATCAGTAGCATAATACAGAATTTCAAATATTTATAACTTCCTTTTTACTTATATTTTATTCATTAGTTTTAAATTCTCTAAAGTGACCAGCAGCCTCTGACACGTTGCCCCAGAAATCTTCATGCCTCCCCATTGGGACCATCAGTCCCATTTATTTTTGGTTATGCCATACCCACAGGTTACACTGTGCCAATTTTCTGCAACTCTTACCGAAGTGACACGTCCTTAGGGGAAGTGACCTTTTCAATTGTCTCTCCTAGATTCATAAAGACATTACACTTTCTTTAAAGTATGTATCAATTTGGAGAGACTGTTTCATCCAAGGTACGCCACTGCTGACCATCTATTCTCACAACATATTCTCACTTCATTTCCATAAAATGGTGACTGCTTTTGGTGGTACCAGGTCAAATTAGGCTGGTTTTTGTTGTGGTGGTTTTTTTTTTTTTTTTTTTTTGTCATTGTTGTTGTTGTTGCTTTTTTTTTTTCCTAATTGTGTCTTTATTTTTAGTGTTGGGTCTGACATCATATTAATGTTTTCTGTTCTCTGTGGAATGAACAGCACCCCATGTCAGATTCATTGGTAGCAGTCCACAGGTCAGTCATGCTTAGCATCATTAAGAGTGTGACTCCACAGGTGTTTTACCAGTGGTTGGCTGTTTAGTCTTTTTGTTTTTTTTTTTTTTTTGGCACCATTTTGTTGATTATATATAACATTGGGGATAATATAAATTAATAGTTGCATTCTAAACCTGTACTAAAACTGCTTAAAATAACACTCGCTAATCTGTGGTAGAATTTACTATGTAATAGGTTTCTATTAGAGGTAGAGCTGATCTAGCAAAAAAAAAAAAAATTAAAAAATGTATTACATATGGCTACATGTTTAGCTGCAGTATTTTCTGCTAAAGTCATCTCTAGCAAGTCAGCATTCTATTGAAACACAAGTGCATTTGTCTTTGCCAATTTCAACAATATCATCTATGTCTGCCTTCCTTCAAGGTACTGATTTTCCTTTATCATTAGCATGACTTTATCACTCTTTCACTTAGTTTTGGCTCATGTAGCAATCCCTGTTAATGTTCTTATTTCACTACTTCACTTTGCGTTGTTATAAAATATTTTTGCTCTTCAGCTAAGGTGCTTTTGGACCACAAAATGACTTTTACATATCCTTTTGAGTATATATTCCTGTAACACCTTAGAAATTGTCGGTTGTTTCCTTTAAATAAAATGCTGTCTAGGACTAAATAGTCTCTCTTTAAAAGCTCTTGGAAAATTCTGATCCTACTGTCTCATACTGGTAACTTTGTTGATTTTCAACAGTGTTATCTCAGATGTAGCTCTGGCAATCTCAGTACACATCTAAACTGAGACCTGATGAGCTTGTTCATGTGTTGACAACTCCATAATCTAGTAATAGACATTGTTTCACTGCATGTTTGCCCAGACTATATTACTGCAGTTATTAAAATTTTGCCACTCTTTTTTACCGGTTTGAAAGTGTAGTTTTGTAACTGAAAAAATAATAATTTCCAGGTTCTCAAACACTGGAGCGGTTTGCCAGATCCCCTTCCGATAGCAGTAAATAATGTCTCACCAATTTCATTTTGAAAGGGCATAAAAAGAGTTAGAAAGAAGGATGTGAAGCCTCTTATTTCCATTGCATAAGGTCAATGCCTCCTTTTGAGGAGACTGAAACTCATTTTTAGTTAGTGGTTAGTGTGGTTAGTGTGATACATGAACCACTGCTGATCATTTTCAATCACACTACTGTAAGTAGACTCTGCCAGAGCCTTTCTTAGAACTTTCATAGAAAAAAACTAGTTTTCTGCTTTCTGGCATAGTAGCTGTGTATTACTGGGTCTTTTAACGAACCCATCAGTTTCAAAATCTCTTTAAGCTTCTCTATGATGATGATTAAATTTTTTTGCACAGTTTAACTTAGGCAAGATTAATCACAAATGTTCTTGTATGATTTAACACTGAGAGGAACCTGAGGAACTTTTTGTTGCATTAGACATTTTAGTGGTGACTTCAGCTTTATTATAATCTGCACATGTACCTAGTTGTGTTAAAGTCTTCACCAGATACGTTATGTATATTATACAGAACCTGCATTATGGTTATTCAGATTTGGGCCACAATCTGTTTCTTTTCAAAATTCCAACAATGCAGAGCTGTTGGTCATGGCAGTCTCATGTTTTATTTTGTTTTTCTAAAGCAAAATATTACTTGGGTAGGTCTTAGTATTGTCTGTAGTGTAGATATACAACTTGTGTTTTATAAACCAGCTACATACAGCCTAAAGATATGTATCAATTAGTCCCTGGCCCCTTTGTATGTTTTCTCTTTTCCTGGATAAGCTGGAAAAACTGTGTGAGCCAGAAGGATTTCCCAGGTGATGCACTGGTCCAAGTCTCTACCTTCCTCAAGAGTCTCCTAGGTCATTCTGTCATGCAATTTAATGTGTGTATAATGAATGTACTTATTATTTTAGAAGGGTTCTGTAAATGCATTTCTCTCAGGAAGGTCAGTTTTAATGAGGGTGCACTGAGCTTTGGTTTTGCACTTGCATGATAAATCTGATATTGTGGGGACAAGTGCACAGTGTATCTGAAGAATGAGTGTAGCGCAGTGAGGCCTCTCATCGCCCATCTTTTAGCTGCTGGTGCTACATCAGCTCAGTGTTGGCAGGATCATATATTCAGATGTACCCAAGAAGACAGCAGGGGAAGCAGGCACAGAGAAGCACGAATGACACTTTCATGAAAAATGTACTTTGTTTGGCACTATTCTTACAAGGATCCTAGGGGACTCACTCTCTTTTGACTGTAAACTTGATTTTTACTACCCCAAGACAATGTTGGGAGGAAAAATTTAGCCAAGACTTAGGCAATCAAAGTATATGAACCCAGATATCACTGATTACTATTCTGCCAAAGCTGAAAAAAGTTGTTTATCTTCTATGTTTAGAATGAAAAATCCTCCCTCGCCTTTAAAGGTTTTGTGCTCTTGCTCAGATATATATCTTCAAATGACCTGTGAGTCTCACTGTGTAGGGTGGGAACATATTATGTGAAGCCAAATTAAGAACACCTCCTTCCTAACTTTGCCTACTATTTCAGCTAATTTCTTCAACTATAGCTGTAGTGGCTCATATTTATTCCAGGTTTCTTTGGCTTCATTACTGCATGTGGTTCCTTTACACTCACAGTTTGGAGTATACATAAATACAATACACAGATTATCCATGGCAGCCTCAGAAGTTCTGTGGTGGCTGGGAGCAGGCCTCTACCTCTGCCCTCAAAAAGTAGAAGTGATTGGATGGGGTTTTTTCCTGTATTTATAGCACTATTCATCACAACTTTAATTATCTTCTGATGATCTCAGTCTTCTTTTCAGATATCTCAGTTCCTTATTAAGGCTACTGCTCTTGCATGTGGCAGGTGTATTATTTCTCCTGAGCATAAATAGGATCAGTCTTCTAATCCCACTATTTTTATGTCCATATCTGAGAGCCATCTCCACAAACAAATGGGCAGAGTATCCATTTGTTTTTCAAAAACTGTAAGACAGCCTTTACTCAAGCAATCAAATTTCCATGATATACATTATTAATGACTATTGTTCATTGCATTGAGGTGATACAGAGAAATGCTACCTGACAGTAGTATTCCATCTTGCCACATCTCCATAGAATCATTAAATGCTTCACACAGCTTTTGGTCTGCATCTAAAAAGATGTCACAGAGAAAAAGTAACATATAGATTTTAAACACAGATAACTAAAGTTGAAATTAATCTAAAACTCTGTAACCCTTCTCCAACAAAAATAGTGATTTAATATCTATCATTACTAAAAGAACTTTCTTTGTTGTGAAACTCAGCTCAGGTTCCAAAGGATGTAGGTAGAAGACAGAGATATTTCTTAATTGTTGATCTTTTTAACCATCTGTCTCCCTGGCCCTGGAGGCTATTCACCTGTGGTCAGCAAAAACACAGAGCAGAAATACAGAACTGTAGAATCAGAGAATCTAGATATTATTTTATTTTCTCCTGAAGTGACTCTTCGTGTTCCAGAGACATTGGAGAAATCTCTTTACTTTTGAAAATTAGGTGAAACAGTGTGTGTGAAATGTTCTTCATAAAAACAAATTCAGTGAAGCTAAGCTACTTTTCGAAGGGGAATTTGTTACTCACTGAAGAACGTCATCCTTTTAAATACATAGAAAGAAGCAGCATAGATAGAGCAGTGCATACAGCAAAAGTTGTCCCATTCACTAAGCTGCATTGTGAATGCATCGCTTTCTGGTAAAACAGCATAAGAAATTCTCTATGCTCGGACAGGTTTTGTTTCTCCTTTGACAATCAGAGTTATGACAGAATTTTTTGTAATGTGAACTGTTGTCCCAGAAAAAAAAGTACTAGAAAATCCTTTAAACAGTAAAGGCCATCTGTCTTGGCCAGATTCCTTAGCTGACCGACAGATCTGCAACCCATATTATTGGCTGTTCTGAGCTGAAGTTTCTGTTACTTATTTACCAGCATTATAACATTAACCTGTCCTGTTCCAGACACTGCTGATACTCTGGTTTACACATGCATAACAAAGACTTCCTTCTGACTGAGCTGTGTCCTAACATAAATTTAATGTCAATTGCTGAAATGAAATTACAGCATTTCCACCAACTCCCAACTGTCGTGAAGGAGGCAGAACCCTGCTGTTCTTTCTAACACAATTTTCTTGGTTCCTGAAGACAGCTTTTATCTGATACTCTCTGTGGTAGTAAAAATTCAAAGTCGGAAGTGGATCACAGCCAACTCTTCCACTTGTGCACAAGATAAGTATGCCATTAACCATGTCTCTTAAAGTTATTTATCTCATGCAAGCAAATGAGTTCAAAGCCCTCCATTTACTATTATGTGATTGTAGATATCTGCTATCAGGTCTTTGCTGGCTAAAGCTGGGCACTTGACAGGGACAGAAGTGGAGTTTGCAGTCCAATATGGCCCATGAATACAGGTTGTTTGTAAAATAATATATGGCAGTTAATAAAAACATATGCCATCTTTCTCTTTTACTCTCACACGCCAAGTGTATATGAAGCACAATATTACCATCAGCCCTCTGCTTTACAGTTATGTATTCTGACATTGTGCTTTCCTCAGTTAACTTGAGACCTCTCAGAGACATAAGATGGTCTAATATACATAATACTCAGATTGGACTGAATTCAAAACATTTTATAAGAAACTTCCTTCATCTCTATATCTCTGTTTCTGCCATCATATGACTCTTTCAGACTTTATTCTCTTAGAGAATGTACAAGATATACTATAAATATCAGCTCGAACATTAATGTTGTTACTAATCATAACATTCTCTGGGAAGAGCTTCAATTTCTTTTCCCAACACATAAGTAGCCTCTGAAGTTCACTAGGTTTAGGGGATTTTTATCAGTGCTTCTCTCCATTCTTTTCCTTCCTGCCTCTGCTGAGATTTCCAACTAGAATATGCCAGGCAAATTCTGTGATGTGCTGCAGTAAGTAAGTCTTCAGCAGTGAACAGAGCTACGGTGCAGTGGAGGGACAAGAAGTGTACCACATGGGTGCTTTTTGCATTGGTGACAGAGGTATGAGCTCACAGATTTTTGTCATGCACTAACGAGAGGCTGAGCATTCACACAGTTAGATGATGCATAACAACTCCCAGTTAGACAGTATTATATCTCAGCCCTACATCCTGAGCCTCAAAACACACAGCCTAATGAGTAGTGTTAATATGCTTCATATTTCAGAAAAGAAATGCATCTAACTAGCCAAGTGCTAAGCTACCTTTTCTCCCTGCCCCCCTATATTATATACATCCAGAGCCATTTCCAGGCAGAGAATGTTAGTGCCTGATGTTCAAAGAAGCTTTCTGCACCCCACTTAATGTCAACAAATACTCCTGATGGCCTTACAGGTAACTCTATGCCCTAAATCCTTCGTGTCTTGCTTCTACCTCAAACTAGTTTGAATAGGACTTTGGTGCTCTAGCTTACATGAATGCAAAGGAAAATATTCTGTAGAAGACAGCAAAAGTCCACGGAGGAAAATGTTCCCTGTATTGAAAAGAAGACCCTTCCTTATTTCTCTGATCGCATGCAGAGATCAAATAGCACAGAATTTTAAATAGTTTAATTCACCATCTTTAAACCCACAAATAATTATTTTGAAGAGGTTTTCAGAAGTAGTGGCTAACTTTACTTGCTTCCAAATATAACATCCTATGAAAGACATTTTTCAGGACACCCATTATTTGAAATTCAATCTCTTTTAATTTGGTTCAGATGGAGGAACTCGGAATTAATACATGCTTATGAAGATGATGGTACATACGCACAAGAGCAGATGTGTCAAAGGGAGCTATGTAACACATTTTTCAACTGCCAGCAAGAATATGTTAATGACATGGTTGTGTGCAACTAAACAGTTTTAACTTAGCTGCTCAGTGATTTTGCCTGTAACATGCTCAGTTCAACCACGATAATGTGCAAGCAAGAAAAAGACTTGGAATAACAATAATAACAGCAACATCAACAGTAATAATATCATTTTAGGTCTCTTATTCTAAATGTTAGAAAAATATAAGTATTAACTACAATCATGCGCACACAAAAAAATATCTAGAATGTTTTATCATACAAATCAACGCAAGATAAAATTAAAAGATCAAATGCACCAGGATGAAATAGCATGCACAGAAAGCTTGCAAACTATTTCCCAGTCTCCAGACTTGAAAATGGCAGAGAAGAACATGTGGCAATTACAAAACCATTTTTATTGCTTTAAAACAACACAGTTTAATTGGTTTGATATAAACACTGAAGCATATCTCAACTATGAGCAAAGCAGTATACTCAATCATGTTACTTTTAATGGAAATAGCCTTGAAAATAGGTTGCGCAAAGAACGTTTGTCATAATTGCTGGCCTAGCAAGTCATGCAAGCACAACTAGATAAATAAGGTTATGTGTCCTGCCACTTGTAACTTAATCCTGCAATATATTTCTTTAGAAGGGTCTTAATTTTGATCTGAACGTCTCCGTCTTAACGAGAATGAGACTTGCATTTGGCTGGAGCCCAGATCAATTTCATGCAATAACAACAGTGACCATCTCAAACTTACCCTTTCCAGTAACTGAACTATATCATATGTTAAAAAGAAAAAAAAAAAAAAAAACAAAACACATAAACAAACAAATTAACAGCCTTTATCAAACTGTACTTAGAAATCTTTGTTTCAGGAGTCTTGAAAACATGACCAGTGAAGAAATGCAGCTTTTGAAGCAGGGGCTGTTGCATTTACAAAATGTTGGAAGAGATTAGTGAAGTAGGTTTTGAATTTTCCGTGCTGTTTCCATAGGAGATGTGCTGAAAGCCATAAAGATATGCTTCTTTCTCCAACTAATTTATTTCACATATACAATAATTTGCGGTCAATAAATCTAGGATGGATTTCCATGGTAAGGCATTGGTGTGGCAAAAAGAATGGATAACTTTATCCATAATGTGGTTGCGGTATTTTTATAATCAGTTTTGTAATGTGGTATCACTGGAGAGTATCATCAACCAGTGTTCAATATTAAACAAAGTTTTCCAAAGCAACACATGCTATATACTAATTCATGTCATCAGAGATCCATCTTATGGTGTAAGAGACTCATCTTGTGTGCACATGGCCTTGAAGGAGATGATACCACAGCAAAATTTACTTCTACAGTTCCATAGCTGGGCATTCCAGATGGAACATTTTGCTATAGCAGGACGTTTTACCAAGAGGAAAACAAGTCCTTCACTAGCCAGAGTTCTCTCAATTTAGGAAAACAACACTGGAAGGGTGGGACCTTCTGAGCTCTCTAATGAGAAATAATGACTTTACAATACCAATTGCAGTAGAGAATATTCACAAAATGTTAGTTTATTTCTTCCACCTGTTGGTTTGTATGTTTAGCATCTTATAAATAGCTATATATTTAATTCAAGAAAGTAAGTCCCTTAGAACTATCTCCTAAAGAAGGAAACAAGTTTAAATCTTGTCATTTAAGCAATCCAGAGTTTGATTTTTGTTAAAAGAAATTTACATCTCAAATCTCTGCTTAATGGTCTACTTAAACACAAAACTTCCAGATTCTAGAAATCTTGGTCCTGCATCTGGCTTAAGTTTAGGCATAGTCTGCTGTTTTTCAAGTTTTCAGCTGTCAGGAAGGGAAGGTTCAGGCTACACAACATCTGATAACCTGTTCCCCTAGATTCCTATTTTTCCTGGAGGTCCTTTCTTGAAGTACGAAGTGCGCTAAGAACAAAAATTGGCTCTCCCTAATTCTGGATTTTGCTGGCTGTCCTACTCATAACAAAATTTCAGCACACATGGGCGTAGATCCAGCAAAGCATGTGCATAATTTGAAACCTATGAATAACTCCAGTTAAAGCTGCCAAAGATGGTAGGATGAACAGAGAAACCACTGAATTTAAGAGCAAAAATACAGGATGAAACTGTATCCTCAAACATAAGACTGCAAACTTTAGAAGGGTACCCACTCAGCACTTGTCAGGAAAGATATTGCATTGCAGGTTATTCTCATAAATCATTATGGTATCTGAAATTCATTGAACAATTCACGGAAATATATTTGCATTTGATTTTCCTTCTCTCAAGCTTCTGGTTCTTGTGACTTTTAACTCCTGTGGGAGACTGGGCTGAATTCTATATGTAACATTTTTTTCCTTCAGCAAAATTGTTAGATTTGCAAAAGCAAGCATTGGGTAGAGAGTGAAAATATTTTTAAAGGTCAAATCATAAAACTATAAACTCCAGAGGGAATTATCTCTAAGGAGTTATATGAAGTGCACCACTCCCTTGTATAAAAACTTAATTGATGTTACTTGGTTGAAATTATTATCTCTTGAGCTGAAAGTTGATATGACATTATGTAAGATACCAGAGTAAAATGCATTTTTCGGATCAGATTTTAAACCCAGCCTGTAGTATCACAATTGGTCATTGTAAAAATGATTATTATGTCACAAACAGAGGATTATAATGTCAGGTGGAGAATAAGTGCAGAAGCAGAAAAATTCTTAAGAAACAACAGTGATTCTGTTTTAAAGCACTGTCTTCAGAAAGAAGGAATGAGAGAAAAGAAGTACAGGGAAATACACTGCACAGAAGAATGCTTGTTTCCAAATAAGATATTTCATAAAGTTTTCCATAAGGTGACAGCTGCTTTTTCAAGCACCACATTCTGTTTTCCGTTACATCAGTGTGAATCCAGAGGAACTGCATTTGAATTGTTGTTGCTTGGGATTGACATCAGGGTAACTGAGAGCAAAATTTGGCTTTAATACATTTTCTCAGAAATAGAACCCATTTATTCCCCTCAAAATAGAGAAGGGGGAATTACCACACATCATATGAAGTCATGTATCGTTCAACACTTCAGAAGAAAAATGGAGAGCAAGATTTGTTTGAAGTCTGGTGTGCTGCTTTTTCCTTTTCTTCCAATTTTCACAATTTATTGTGAAACCCCCCTTTGCTGAAGCACAATACAGACCTTTTGGGCACTAGGGAGCTCTCCTAACAGTTGGTTTTGCCATCATAATAAACCTTTTAAGGACAGTAATTCTAGGCTTCGGCACACTGTTCCCTGTCGTTAGCAACATCACGCAAGGAGTTTCAAGGCTCTTTTAACAGCAACTAAAGGGGATTGTAGAACAAAATTGGCATTGGGAAACTTACATATGAGGGGAAAAATAGGTAAAGACTTGGCTTGTGTGCATCAGCTTTTGCAGTTTCATGTAAAGTCACCTTCCTGAAGTCACCGTGTTTTCCATAACTTTGTCCCATGGTGAGGGGGGGCAGGAGGAGTGTGAGGTTTCAGCTGCTAAAGGCAAATGACAAGTAGCTTCAGAATCGAAGTAATCACACACCAACCTGCTGTCTTCATTTGTATTCAACAGATGCCTCGTTTTTTCCCCCTCACTGCCTAGTCTGTGCTGATCAGTATAAACAATGGAACATATTCTTATTCTGTTTCACTTGAAGGTAGAGACAAACAAAAAAAAAAAAAAAAAGAAAGAAAAGCAACCTTCATAGACATACATTTATAGTTTATAAGATTGTTATGCAAAGCTTTAAGAAATACTCTGGAATTTGGCTGAGAGATTCATGAAACAGGTACATGATGCATATAAGCTTTAAACAGAAAGAATAAACAACAAAAAAAGAAAACCTGAGGAATTCATCTCTGAGATATTGTGAAATTCCAGGGGAAATGAAGATGGCTAATTATGCGAATTTTGTTATACTAGGCATATACAACATGTATTGTCTCTGTGTATATATACATAGATAAACAGTGTGCATGTGTTAGTCCAGGCTTTTTCCATTACTATTTTGGTATAACATAGAATACGCTTTAATTACACTATTTTGCATGTACAGAATACCTGGCTTATTGGTGTATGATTTTTCTTCCTTCCTAGCCTGATCATAAGTCAAAAAATGTTGCTTAGTAGCCAGTTCTAGTCCAGAACTAAGAATTTCTGTTGTACTGGGAATTACTTATGGGCACTACCAGCATCATTGTATTTTCTTCTCCTCTAGTGCAGGGAAGAGGGCACACTCTGAGAGAGCAGAAAGATGTTATACGGTGTTAGCCGACCTGCATTATCACATGATCTCCAACAGGGTGTCAGGCTGCCATGGTGCAGCGCTACTCCCCATATCTGGCCATATGTTTCCTTTACCACTTCTACCACCTTTCCCACTGCCGCTAGTCCTCAGTCACCTGGTGAGCTGCTCCAGGGAGCTCTGAGTGCTGAAACTGCATCTTCATACCCTGCTTGGAGAGAAGAAAAAAGGGGGAAGATGGACTGCAACTGTTCAGGCTTAGGTTTGACTGTACTTTCACCAAGCCCCAGTGCTGTTGAAAAAAAACACATTATAGAGTCAGGGATGCATGTTTTATTACCTGAAGCTCTCCGTAGTCATTCTCTCTGTAAGCATATACAAATGTCAAAATAGCAAAGTATTTAAGTATCTCTGGAATGCCTCAGAAACAGAAAACAAGCTGGGTTTTCAGTTATTTTCCTAGAGAATTGCTCTAATGGTATATGTAAGTACATGTGTTCAACCTACTTTTGAATTTCCACAGGCAAGATTTATGTGAGTGACTGGTTCAACTCCGTCTTAACTTTGTTTTGGATTTCAGCACTTCAGGAGACAGAAGGAATCTTTCTTTCCTGTGTCTATATTTACCTTCGTAAAATATAATGAACTCTGATGTCAGAGAAACAAATAGGAAAATAATGCAGTGGAAAGCTTTTCTGAAATGGTTACAAATTCAGTCCAGAGGAGGGATAAAGTTCCCCTCCCCTGCTGAAATCCCTATTCACTAGGGATTCAGAGAGGGAAAGACAGAGTTAGCTAATGCTTTCTTAGAGCTTGTTTTTTCTTTGAATTTCCCCCCCACTTCTCTTCTAGCACACACTTCTACATATTGCTGACTCTAAAAGCATTCACAGAGGTCAAATTATTGTAGGTTCAACCAAGTTTTTCTAAGCTATCACAGCTTAACTACCATTCCCAGTTTCCACAGACTATCTGAGTAGTGATTAAATAGCTATCAGTTTTGGCCTCAGAAGCGTCTAACTGACTCTTTGGCCTCTACATTTTGTGTGATATTGTTTGATCTTCCCAAGACGACTTGCACCCACACACTCTGTTCCACAGAATCAGACTTGTAATTTGTTGATGAAAAAAACATCCTCATTAAAAAGTTTTCAAGTCTAGAAAGTCAAACAGGGCAGTTGTATGAAGATGACAGCCAGTGGTTACGGTTTTGTTGGCCTTATATCTTTGTCATATACTAATGAACCACTTAGAACAAGAAGAAGAAAGAAAAAGCAGAGAGAGAAGAAAGGTCCAGAAAAGAACAATGATCATAGCAGATGTTGCATAAGCTTTCAGTTTGTGGTTTGTGCATAGGACTCCGCTGCAATTCACCTGGACTATTTTAAAGCCTGTGATGAATGGGTGGCACACAAGATAGTGTTGTGTCTTTCAAGTCTTTGACAGTTGGCAGCAAAGGTTACTAAGCAAAATTACAAAAGGCCAAAAGGTTCGCCATGATAGATCCCAGATACAATAGAACTAGGGAATTTTTGTATACGGAGTGATAAGACGGGACTTTTAGGGCTGACAGGAATGACTTGCTTACTATGACAAATGAAGAGGTAAGGATGAGACAGTTGCCATAGTACATGAGAAACGCAGTATCAATTTCTTGTCATTTTAACATCTTAGTGTGTGGCCCTGATCAAATCCCTTCGGATCAGACCTTGAAAGGTATACAGAGGTCTAAAGATACAAATCACAACATAAGGGGACTTTCAAAGACAAGCAGAAAATCCTGAAAACCATATTTTGATATTAATCTATGTCTTATTTTTCTGAGTCACAGCAATTCCTTGGGTTTGGTGCAGGAAAATATTTTGTTTTGTCAGTTGTTCCAATGTTGAAAAAAATAGGATGATGAAAGCAAAAATGGGATTTAAATGCCAAAATAACTGAATCTGTAATGCATTTCCATGCAATACGCCTTGCAAACTGGCTCTTATCTATCTTCTCAGAGATCCACCAACCATTAAATCTGTTGGGTTAGAGGAGTAAGTCATTCTGCAGCTGGTCGTTTGGGAGGAGGCCTTCCGGCTTGATTAGATTTCCTTCAGCAAAGTTTAACATGTCAGGCCTGGAATAGGATTTAAGGAGCCAAAATTTTCATGGCTGCTGTTGCTTTGTTTTCCCCTTTATAATGATTTTTCTTAAATTGGCTTTTCTCTGAAGAATTAGAACATCAACTATTTCTTTGCATTTCCCTCATCTCCCATAAAAAAAAACATATGTCCGTGCCAGTATTTCCTCAACGAAGGCCTAACAGCCAATAAACATAAGCAACCAGAGCAATGGAACTCTCTGTACTTGAAAGTTAATAGAATTGGAATTTTGTTCAATTTGGATGAGTACCTCAGCACTAATCCATTGGAAACAGAAGCTACTGACCAATAATAGGAGTTGGGGGAAACAAGCTTTTCTGTAATTGTTATTAATGTCAGATACCTGGCACTGAGCTATTAAGGTGACTTTCTTATCATGGGTGTGGGTGTCACAGTTGCCATATAGTTGCATATGAGATGAACATCAAGCAGCAGAGACTGAGAGAATAGAAGAGTTTTATTTAGTTTTGAAGAGCAATTTGAAAATGCTGCTGTTCAGACAGGCATATAACCTGTCTACAGAACAGGATGCAAAGAATATTTTTGAAGAATTTGATGAGGTGTTTAATAGACCTGAAAGCATTGTGAATAAAACACATCATACTGATACAGATCCCATTATGCTGCCAAAAGTACAAGCATCACATATAGTACAGTCTCATTAGTCCTGAGAAACAAAGGAAAAGTTGATTGTGACAAGATGGTAAGATACAGTGTTATTGAGAGAACACAGATACTAACTGGCATGGTTAGCAACCTGATCACATACAGTAATAAGAAATGTTACAGATTTGTGTAGATTCAGGAGATTCAAATGAGGCTACCAAATACAACACAGCCCAAGGGAGTGCCAGGGAAAGACAAGTCTAGACTTTCAACAGCAAGAATATTTCCAAATCTAGATGCAAGGCTGTGATTTTGCCAACTCCAACTTGATAAAATGTTAAACTCTACACCTTCAACTCCCTTTTTGCTGATGCATTTTTAAGTAACTTTGCTCTGTGATTACTTCAGAATTGTAAAAGAGCTAATCCACAGAATTTTAAATCCTTTAAAATCCAAGTAGAAGCAGCTCTTTATAACCTCTTCAACTAATGTGATAATCATCAACATCACAAAAATAATATCTGATATCCAGTTCAGCAGGTCTGGATATCAGAATATTTTTTCTTCACATTATAGGCCTGTTACAGGTTTGTTTGGTTTTTTTTGGTTTTTTTTTGTAGTTCTTCCATAAGGAAGAGAGAAGAACAACTGAGAACAACTGTGTCAGAGTTAACCTATTTGTCAGATAGACTCCTGGTTTAGATTACTGTCTGATATACACAAAGGTCTTGAACCTAGAGGCAGAAATTCATGACATATTGCCTTCAGAAGTGTGGCAAAGATCCGAAATTCCTCTGCATTGCTGCTTTTCCCCAATGCCAGTTCACAATTCTTTGTACTCCATCAGGTGGTGCATTCACTGCATCTGCATGGAAAACAACCCTTATCATATCCACATGAGAATTATTTTTAAACATTCTTTTTCACCATATTTCTAGTATGTCCCCACAAAAAGTTTGCAGCGTCCCCAATAGGAGAGTGGCAGTCCATCACACAAAAGCAAAATGTGGCAGCTGATGTCTGGATCTTCTTAAATGGGTTTTTTCTTGTGAAGTCAATGTGTTGTGAAACTGTACCCTGGGTCTCTCACATACCACATAACAAATGCACTGACAATTGGACTCTACAATGAGCCTCCTTTTGGGCTAATAATGATACAGTTATTCTAAATCTTGTTACAATTATGTATACAACTGGAGCAACGTCAAAGGCACCTTTTACAGAACTGTAAATATGCAGCTTATCAAGCAACTCACCTGCTATGGGAGAAGATAGCAGGGAGTGTATCTGAGTTAAGATTTCACACTTCCTACAGGAGTATCTTCTCTAGGGAGGTTTACAGCAATCGGATACAGCCTGGAAGTTTTCTTTTTTTCCTGATTTTAACCAGAAATTGTACACTTAATCCAAGAAATCTTCCCCTTAGAAATTACTGGATTAGTACTGTATATCGAAAATGGATTCTGGTAATTCCTACTTAGTTCTGAGAAGAACCTGATCACATCAGTATAAACAAGTAATGACTCATCTAAAACACAGGAAACGATTCTGGAAACATAAGTACACTTTTAAAGCACACTAAAGACTTTCGTAGAGCAGTTAAGTTTTCAAGAGCTTCTAAACTTAAAAATCACAGCAATAGCAAGAAGTTTTAAAGTAATCATGAGTTAAGTAATGCTATTTCTGAGTAATGAGAAGCACAAAATGATGCCAACTTGTAAGTGATTGAAAGAGTAATTCTGCATGAATGGTCAACAGTGAAAGCCCAGACAGATCCATGTATAACTTTTTATAGGGTCTATCAATGTGAACTTGTTTCATGTATTGAAAGGTGGTAGAAAAACTCCAAATCGTAATGCCACACAGCATGAGATCAGAAACATGTGCCTATCTGGGTTTTGAGACATAAAACACTATATAGAGTGTCATATAAATGCCATTATAGAAAATAAAAATAAAATCTGCAACAAATATGGGAAATGATGCAGAACTGTTACTCCTTTTGAACTCGCTGAGCAATGATGGAATAATTAATTAAGCTAATAACTGTGGTTTTCTTCAGGGGAGAAGGGCATTGTTTGAAGAACTGAGGAAACTTTGCATTTTACTTTTTCTCTCTCTCTAAACTCAGCAGCTAGATTGCTTTCAATAGACCAAAGAAAAAAGGTGAATAGATTGTCATTTGAAAGTGAGTTGTTGCCCACCCTAAATTCCCAGAGTTGACGTTTCTGGCACTTGCCGTAGTATCCTTGGCCAAATCATGCCTTCCAAGCAGAGCCCAGTTTTGCCTTGGCAGAAGCAACATATGGCAATGGGTTTCTTTGAGATACAAAGCCTCTTCAAGCATCACTGAAGTGCTGCCATTGCCCCTCTCCTTACAAGGGGGTGTAGCATATGCTATCCTGACTAGCTGATTAGCACTGCTTAGAGATAAATAGCAGGAGGACTACCCGCAGGATCGGTTTTTACCCTTCTCTGTGTCTTTGGACTGGTATATCCTACAGAGGAAGGCAAAATGTCAGTGGCCTCTCACATGAAGTATGTTAAAAGTATCTCTCATCTCTCCTGAAATGATGCCATATTTTATGTCTCAAAATGTAATCTTGGAGAAGTTAATACTCATTGTATCTAACACACATGCTTTCAGGGTAAAATATGTATTAACTGGGGACCATGATTTGTTTATTTGGTTGCTATAAAATAGTCTGGAGCATTGCATGTTCGTTCTAAGTGAGAATAGCAGAATTTTAGCCTCGTACTCTTTTCCTTATAAGAATTTTTTTTTTTTTTTAAAGTAGTTGTGCCTTCTTTGTGTAACTAGAAGTAAATTGAGTGTAACAACATCATTGTAAAATGATGTGCTTTATAAAGTCCTGAATGTGGTGCATCTTTTGTGTTTTGTTTCTAATTGTTTGCTCAATACAAAAGGATAATTCATTAGGCCGATTCTCCAAATAATCTCAAAGTGACAGGAATTCCTTTGCAGAGTGAATGTCTGTAGCAAGTAATCCATGGAAAACAGACAGGCGTCTCTTGTCATTTTGGAGCTCTAATCCACTGCCTGGAGCATGAAAATGCTCAGGGTAACAAGTGTGGGAATGACCAAAATCAACATTATTTTTGGATTTTATTTTCTTTACAATCCTGCTGATCAATAGAATCGCTGAATCTGGCAGATACAATGCCACAGGATTAATGAATTAAACTCAGGAAGCAGAAGAATTTGTTAAAGAAGAGAGGGGGAAAGCCCCTTCTTTTCCACTGGTGTGTGAATATTAAGCAATGAAAGCAGCAATGACAGAATTTTTAGCCTTTGCTTTACCAAGACTTGTTCTGCATGAGTCTTTACATTTTAATTAGAACTATACTGACACCCGCATTTTCAACTATGAACTTCAGTTTCAAAGTTAAGACTGTTTCCTAGATGCTGGGTTAGTAGCTAGGTTTGAAAACAGAAAAGAGATGCTGTGTTCTGTAGAATTTGGAGTGTAGTGTGGTCATTATTGGTGGGACAAGACAATTGTTATTTAACCTGCTGTAAATAATGGTAAAAGGAAGGAAGCGATCTCACTGAAATGCCACAGACTCTGTCATCATAAAACACTCACAGACTCTTTTTTCCAGAAAAGTATAGAACAAAATAAAGAGGGGTCATCACACTTCTTTGATGATGCAAATGTTTTGTAAAGGTCGATTGCCAGTGTTTCTGTCAATATTGCATTAGGAATGTAGTACAGGGTACATATCTGTGCAAGACATTACATTCCAAAATGCACATTAAATTCATATTCAGCACAGCATGGAAAATTTGATAAACCGTCTCTCACTAGAATGGAGTTGTTCAGATGTGTGGGAGGGGAAAACTCAAGTTTGCCTAAATGTTTGTATTTACAGCTCCTTGACATTTAGAAGACCTCTGGGGATTTCGTGTGCCCTTTTGTTTAAACAAACAAAAATAATTTTCTAGTTTCATTGCATAAAAATATAAGATTATAATAATGACACAGTCCTGGAAATTGGAAGGTTTGGAACATTTTTAGCTTATACGAACACTTCAGAGAACACTGCAGTGTAATTTATAAGCCCCTCTAGACCTGTACATGTCTTGAACTGATTGTTGAAGTGGGCTTTACTAGGAATTTCTTTTGCTGAACTGGAGCAGCGCAGAAGGTGGGGAGGGAGGGAGGGTTAGAGTAACCTTCCCTAACAAGGCTTTAAAAGATTCAGTGGTAAAGTTATGCTGATGGAAGACTTTGTTACTTGTTTTTAACCGGGAGCAACCCGAAGAGGATTACGTTATGGGCAGGAGCTGTTATTTCTGTGGGTAGCAACACTGTGGGTTGTGTTTTGCTGTTATTGTTTATAAAGGGGGATGTACAGCTTTTAATTAGATCCGTAAAATGAATTAATAATAATAATAAAAAAGACGCAAACCCAACAACCTGGACGATGACATAAAATAGCTCGCGAAATGTATAGCTCCGTGCCTCTAATCTCTGCCACGATGTGTTTCTTTATTTTCTTCCCCCCCCTCCCCGCATGTGTGCTGTGACAGCCGGGGGAGGGGAGGGAGATGGGGGGGGGGTCGAGCTTCCCTGCGCTCCCATTGTCAGCCGCTCTCGGGAGCGCGGGGAGAAGCGCTGTCCCCCGCTCCTCCATGTGCGCCGGGAGCGCGGTGCCGCCGCCGCGCCCGCCCCTGCCGCCCGGGACCCCGCCCGCCGCTCGGGAGCGGGGCGCCCGCCAGCCCCGGCCCGGCCCCGGCCCCTGCCCCCGGCCCGCGCCGCCGCCGCCCGCATCATGCCGCCCCCCCGCCCGCACGCCACTCGCGCCCGGGGGCTGCCTCCTTTTCCGGCCCGCGGCGTGTGCGTGAGAGGGGCTTGAAGTTACCCCGGCGGCGGCGAGGCGGGGGGCCGGGGCTGCTGGCGGCGGCGGGGCGCGGCGAGGCGCGGCGGGGCGCGGAGCCCACCCCCATCACCTGTTACCTCCGCTCCCCAGGTTGCCTGAAGTTCCCCGGCGGCGCCCGGCAGGACGGGGAGCGCCGCGGCTCCGGCTCGCAGGGACCCTACAGTGGCTGCTGCAGCATGGGCTGGCTCAGGGGGATTGCCTTGCTTTCCTTGGGAGTATTACTAGCAGGAAGAGTGAACTGCCAGCATGTGAAGAATAATGTGCCAAGGCTCAAATTATCCTATAAAGGTAAGTCTGTTCTTCTCTTATTCTCGGTTTTCCTCCAAACCTCGCCTTCTTGCCCTGTCCCTGCCTTCCCTCCCCACCTTCCTCCCTGGTTTTCCTTATCTTCCAAAGGGGAAATTGGCATTTGGAGAGATTTCTGAAAAAAAAAAAAACAACTTAAAAAACCACTCCGTGCTACGGTGGGTACCACACAGTTTAAACACAGACAAAGAGGAGTTAGTTGCATTTGCAGACAAGGACTCCGGATCGTGCTGTTCCGTGGGAGAGTATTTTTCAGTCTCGTGTTATTTCATCGGACTTTACTCTTTAAAACGATGAGACGTGTTTGGCCACCCAGCTAATCTCTCCCGTGCTGGGCACGTAGTGCAGCCACAAAACCAGGTCTGTTTCCAACAGCAAGGAATAGATGAAGATTTATATTTCTTTTTTTTTTTTTTTTTTTTTTAGGCATGAAGTGGTTAATTTTCAAGTCATGAATATTCAGTTTGTACAAATCTGACAATCAGATGCCTAACATAAGCAGTAGATGGTGGGTTTGCCAAGAAACTATAAACTGAAAGGAACAGATCAGTCCAGAAAAGGAGGAAAGGACTGTTATGCACGAGAAAATACTGCCTATGGATGTTTAATGCAGTGCAATTTATTTGATCTGAGGTTGTTTTCGGTGTAGTCAGATGTATTTCATTAGAGATCACAGGGAAGGTGTAACTGAAGAAAGAAAGCTGTGAGGTTACGTTTACGTTTGGAATTGTGTAATGCCACTCACACTGCAATTGTCAGTAATTAACTTTGGTATAATATGTACTGCCAGGATTGAAGGAGGACTCTGAAGTAGGCAGTCTTTTCTTTATCAGTATAGTTCCTCTCTAAGTACATTTTCAGAAGAATTCACTGAATCTGGAGAATGTGCAACTGGGAAACAAGTTTAAAACATAAGATCTGTAGAGTGTTGTTTTTAAAAGTGAGGTCTATACATTTATGTGTATATACATGTGTCTCTGAAGAGCTGACTTCTCTCAATCCTCAGATTATTGAAGGTTGAAAGAACAGCAGCTACGGTTCTGAAAGAAGGGAGGAAAAGTAATACGCTGCTTCTACAGTAGAAAAAAGAAAACATGTGTGTGCATGCCTGGTCATAGATGTCAATCTCAGTTCACAATATAGTGTCAGTATACATCTTGGCAGTAGGAATATGTTTTCCAATTTATTTCATCTTTCTTGTGATGCAAATGAGAGGGGGTAAAGTCCTCTCTGACACAAGGCAGACATCACTTTCACACTCCAGATGAAAAAAAAAAAGAAATTAAACACCTGCAAAACTTGGATGCACTGTATGAAATACATGCATGTGCACAGTTTTACTAAAGAACACATATGCGTATTTGTGTGTGTTTAAATTTGAAAAGAGATATACAAAAAGAACAGTTTAATGGGTTCAGAAGCTATTCATTTGGTTTTCATAAGAAAAGACATTTAACACAAAGTTGATTATTTTGAATACTGGAGTCTGAAGAAAGCTTCTACCATAACTGCATGTCATGTCAAAAAACTCATTAAAAACCTCTTAATTGTTTCCAAACTTCGACAATCACACTGGAACTCAGATTAGTATAGAAACATAAATGCTATAAAAATATCCTGTAAAGGGTTTTAACGGCTAATTAATTATTGTTTATTATTTTTCACCCTTTTAAAGTTTATTTATGGCTCAAGTCTGCTACCCCTGCTTATACTGACTAAATTTACAGAAACTAATTGCAAAGGGTGGCCAAATATGACTGATAGTGGGTTTCTTTTTTTCTTTTTTTGGTTTTCTTTTCTTTTTCCACCCCACTGGTACTGTATCTATATACAGTTTAGCAACATTTTGCCACTGTGCTGATTAGTTGTTTTGCAGTTCTGCTCTTGCTGGCAGAAAAAGGCCTCATTTTCATTTCTTAAATATATCAGACATCAAAATTTAATATGTAGTCAGTCCTATATGAGCAAAGCAGGAAACCGAAAGGAACATTTAAACTGTTATTATAATAGGTGGATGGCTGTAAAAAGAAAATGAGTTCAAATGGTGAGCAACCCTGTTTCCTATCTAGCAAAGAAAGTAAACGCACAGTTAATTCAAAGCAAGGTAAAGTCTGAAGACTTACAAGGATTCACACTCTGGCCTTTGATTCCCATATTTGACTTAAAACATGTGTAGTCCTAAAAAGTCAGATTAGATCTACTCACATGCTTGATGCTAAGTACCAGTGTAAATGCTTGGCCAGGTCAAGAGGAGCGTGTTGCCTGTGCTGCTGCATTGATCCCTAAGTATGGGGATATCATTACTAGTCGGGGAAAACTAAGCCTTATCAGCTGGTGCTTTTCCAGACAAATTTTGCTTCCAGCACAGTATTCTATGCACAGATCAGCGTTAACACCTTGCGTAGGAACAGCCTTAAGAACTGTAGGTATTGAAAATATGTCTTTTAGGCACAGACTGAATACCTTACATGCTAATATATATCTCTTAGGGTATACCTCACTGCTAAATGACTGTGATACTACATGATTCATCTCTATTGAAACTGCCAGCAATTAGAAAAAGAAGATACCCATTTACTTAACCATTCTGCCTTTCCATAAAGAGTTGTGGTTGAGTAAAATAAACTTAAGATATTGAAAAAAGAAAAAATGCACAAGGTAAAAACAATGACCCAAGTGACTTCTCTTTTCAGTGCCTGTCATTGTGCTTTGTTTTAACATGCATGCTTGTTTTTTTGCCTAAACAAATACCTGGGGGCTAATTGTCAGTGCTTTATTTCAAAAGAAAAGCAAGGATGTATTTTGACTTCTTGTTTTCCTCGACTAATTAGATGTCAAACACGGTTAGAAAACTCAAGCACTTGCTTTAGAAGTTTGCAAAATCAGTCAGGAAGGGTTAAATCCCTGCCAACCTTGATTTCCTATGGTCACTTGTTTTCAAAGGTCCAGCATTAGCTCTGCCATTTCACAGGTTGCTGGACAGAAGTTTTGTTGAACTCCCATTCTTGCTTCCTCTTAACTTCTTGTCACTCAGTCTTGCAGAAGATTAGAAGCATCCTACGGGGCATGTTATGGGTAGGAAGAGGAAGAGAGAGTGTATAAATGCACATATTAGGGCCACATCTGTGGTCTGAAAAGGTTCCTTCTGTTTATTGTAAAACAGAGTTCTGGTTATTTGGTTTATATCACCTTGATTTTGGTGGCATATTAGAGGAAGGAAATTTGAGGAGAGCACTAGGGAAATCCTTGTCCAGCTGAAATCTGTGGTGAAAGTCGTTTTCAGAACCATCAGGGTTTTGCTCTCTACATTTTAAAGTTTCCGAACATTTTCATCTTAGTGCAAGGATTGCAAAGCTTTTGCACAGATGATATTTATCTCCCTATTTCAAAGGTAGTTAATATGATTAAAGGCCTGATTCAAAGTTCATTGATGTCAGTAAGTTCTGGCTCATAGCCTAAATGTGGTAAAACCAGCTATAAAACTGAAAGCTCAGTTGAGCCCTTCAACCTCTGAGCTCCTCTTTTTTTGTCCTTCAGAGACATTGTGTCCTTATCATAAAGTAACAAGAAATGTCATTGTTGATACATCAAAAGTAAGCGCATCTTTCCTTAAAGAATGTAGGGTGTTTGGGTTTTGTTTGTTTGTTTATTTTGTTTTGTGTTGTTTTTAATCTCACTGGCTTCAATTTCATTGTTGGTTCTAAGTCTACATCGTGTCACTAGGTCACAGATTCTGTCCAGGAAAATTCTATTGAGCACAGGGTTCTCAGAAAGATGGTGACCAAGTTGAGTGTGCAAAGTTTAAAACAATAAATATAGTCTTAACTCCAGATGAATTTCTTGTATCGTTTATTGTTTCCTATTTTCTTTTGCTGTCCTCTGTATGGGGAGGTAACAGCACAAACAGAGATGGAACCAGCTACAGTAACCTTTAAATATAAACATGTAAGCTCAAACAGAGAGTTTCCATTAACGATTCTTTGATTTACAGATTTTTCCTAAGGCAACCCCAATTTTTGTCTCCACAAGAGTAAACCTTGTGAACCCAACTTTTCCAAACCCATCTATTGCATTCTGTTTTTCTATTGAAAACTACTAAATGCTGTAAGTATGTTTTTTAAGAGTACATGTGTGGTTCTTTGTTATTGTTGCTCGATTGGATACATATTACTTGAGAATAAGGAACTGGAAAAACATTGCACACAGATTTAGCTCTATTACGCCCTGGCTACAGTTCAAGCCATATTAAAAGTAAGTGTTTTGTTTAAAGTTGCAGTGATAGTGAAAACTACTCTATCCTTGATGTGCAGCTGATTTACAATTTTATAGGACGGATTTTTATATGGTGGAAATGCTGGCCCTAGTGAAAGCAATGGCAAAACTTCTTTCCATTTCAATCAGACCAACATGCTGTGACAAGGGAGGAATGAGACTGCACTGAATTACCTGTATGTACGCTAGTGTAAATACGATACCTGGTTTGTAGTTTGTTGACCCAGTCTGGTGGTAGTTGATGACCTGCCAGTGAGTTTGATTGTGGTTTTTCCTCTCCATCAAACTCTGTAACTCACAATCGAATACCTCCACAAATGTTGGAAAAGCAGGACAAAGTGGGAGTAGGAAATGGGGAGAGAAATATTGGTAAGGGAGCCTGTCTCTCTGGAGTTGGGACCAGTATTAGAGGTTGTGTCGGATTTCAAGGTACGTGCTAAAAAACACTTTTGCATAAACTATGTTGTAAGAGTACTGTTTGAGGCAAAAGCCTCTGTAATGAGCCTGAAAAAGAGAGAAGGCCAGATCAGACTTAGGAAGAAGACCATGAAGGAAGGCAAACCAGTAATACTTTCAGTCTAAACATGGTCTTGTAACACTTTTCACTTCTACCATTCCTGAAGGCATTTCTGCATGGCTGTAGTGCTCTCAGACCTCGCTGTGCAGTCAGTGCAGGATGCTCGGAGGCAGCAAACGCATCAGATGCACCCACAGCCTCTTCAGTTTTTTTTTTGGCCCAAAGTGATGAGTGGTTCAGGTAAGCTCTGCCTGTTGGTCTTCCTAATGTTGGCTGAATGAGGTCTTCAAGAGATCCGAGACCTGTCAGGGGAGCTGGTAGGACTACCCAGCCTGCCTCTGACGTGCCCCACGTGCTGACAGGAGGGAGAAGCCGATGAAGAAGTGCCTAAGCTCAGATCTTGCCTATATAGGGAGATTTTCAGCGAGCTAATTAGGGCATGAGACAGGCAGAGTAATTGGAACAAGGAGGGTGAAAACCTAGCCCAACATTTTCATTTTGTCTTTCCAACTTTCCCATTTAATTTCAGTGGAAAAGTGGTTTCTGAATTACAGACACTCCCTTTTCTGAGAGGCTGGAGTTCTCTATAATTATTTGTGCTGTATGTTTGCAAATCACTAAAGTATTCGTGGAAGGTGCCATATTGACAGCAATGGAAACTCTGCTCTTTTGCTGTGGACAAGGTATGCAGCACTTACCCCTGCTGTTTGTTACAGCATCTTTAAAACTCTGACCTAGCAAGGAATTTAAATATCTGTGGTATCACTGAGCTCAATGAACCTACTGCTGTGTGAAGTCTGCCTTAAAATTTACTTATTTGCTTGAAGTTTTTTGATTGGGACTGAAGTGCCTATCTGTTTGCTTAGGGTTGACTCAGGTGTGTATTTATTCTGTATGATGTAGAAAACAGTATTTAAAATAAGAAACCCAGTCTTTGCAGGTTGCTACAATATAAATGGGTTATTTATGATAATCTCTCCTGTGTGTGCATCTGTATATACAGAAAGCATTTACATGAATTTCCACCTGAGAAGAAACCACTAAGTGATTTGTATTTTTAACACTTTATTTTTGCTTGGAAGTGTTTTTCAGCTTGTATTTAATGAATTACAATACTCTGATCCTTTTAATATGGTTTTGGTTTGCCTAATCACTGATTCTGCATACGGCCTTTAATGCCCATAGCTGCTATTAGAAAGACATCCTTTTTTTTTTTTTTTTTTGGATTTACTTCCTCTGGCCCACAGGCTTTTTCTCTCCTGTTCATACCTGGAACTTTGCAATGGAAGCACAAGCAATACAAAGTTGCTCCAATATTTTAAAGATTTTCTACATCAACTGGAGCCTGACTTGACCCTAGTTCAGTCTATAGCAAAATCAGATCACCTGGGGCAGTGCCTGAGTGACTGAGAAGAAAACAAATCCTTCTAAGTGGTGTCAACAGTTGTGACATTTTCCAGTTGTTTGAAAGCTAAAAAGGGTAAAATTGTCTTCAGGCTCCCACACGCTTATTTTTAAGCAAATATGTGTGGTGGACCTTGGCAGCTCTATGTCAAAATATTAAATGGCAGTTCTGTAGCTTGTCCTGGTACTCTTGTTAATTAAGTTTACATGTGAAAGTTGCTGCTGGTGTTGTGCTGGTGCTGGTGGGAGATTCAGCAAATTCCTTCCCTTGCAGGATTAAAGTTCCCTTCAGGAATGTCTGCAAGTTCACGGTCCTCCCACATACAGCCTTCGTATAGGTTAGCTGCTCTCTTCCAGTAACAGCTGTGGATGGTGAGAATAACTGCGGGGATAGTACATTTACTTAACTTTTCCTTTTTTTTCCCCAAGTGGTATAGTGCCCCAATGTACAAGAGAGAAAAGGATGGCCACAGCTGTTGAGAGCATCAGAAATCTTAAGAGCACTGTAACCTTTCTCCTGCACGACAGGAGGTTGTCTGTGGTGTCTTTCTCTTTCTTTTTGACTGACAACGTCAGCCACATTAGGCTTTTTTCATTGTCAATGGAAGGAGAGGTAGCTCCAGAGAGCTAATCTTGGGTTAGGCAGGCTGAATGAGACTTTAAAGGTGCTCATCGCTTTTCAGTGACTGTAAAAGGAATTAAGCGCCTTGTTCATTCATTTAGTTTCTTTCTTTCTGGGAAGGTATCAAAAGAAGGTACTAATTAAATGCTATGGAAGAAACTAGGCTGTACTGTGACCTCAAAGCACACTAATTTAAGAAACAGTCTCTATCTAAATGAGTATTTAAAGTTGTGTAAGAATTCAACTGATTAAACTTACTTATGCCCTCAGTATCTGTGAACTTGAGTGTGCCTGCAACTCTATCTAAATTCACATTAAGTTTTCAGTCAAAGCAAGAAATACACAGGACCAATACATTCTTCATATTCTGAAAACAGTTACCTAATTTACATCTCACATTTCCCAAGTCTCATCCCTAATCCAGTGGCACATGCTGGAAGTGACTGAGGCTGAAGCTTTACTAATTTAATAGCTTAATCACTCAGAGCTTTCAATAAGCTGTCCCCAACCAGCTCTGTTACTTTCTGAATGTTTCTACACTTTAAGAGAAAAATGTATTCAAGACTCAATTTCATATAGCACAGTTTGCAAATAAAAATATAGATGCATATGCACAACTCAGAGGACAGATGCCTCAACGCTGATTCTACCCTTTTTCAGGTGAACTATTTTATTAGTGAGAGCAGAATGAAACCTAATTTAGGTTAATTTCTAAAAATTCTAAATAGACTTGCAGTTTGGGGGATTCTTTTCTGTCTTTGGGGATTACAGATTCCCCTTGAGCTAGACAAATCTACAGCAATCCCCGAAACTTGTGAGCACTGGTCTATTTTGTGTCACATCTAGTTTTCATCCTTCTCTGTCAGATAGCCAAATGCAGTAAAGTCAAAAGTTTTTGCCATTCTTCTAATGTTTTAAAGTTGTTTGACATTTGTTGGGCCGCCTGCTTATCTCTCCAGATGGATGTTGCAGAAACTTTAGAAGTGAGCAGTCAAATAAAATTCTCATCTCTTATAAATATTTTTGTGCAAAGTTGGATCTTGCAGGGAACAATCTGAGGAATGAAGTAGTTACTTGCTTTCATCTAACTTGTGGAAGGAGGAAAAAGAAAGCTTTCCTTTACTCTCCAGTCTAATGAAGTAAAGCTCATGTTGGTTCTGACGGCCCCTCTTGGCTCCTTTTGAAATTCCAGTCTTGAGTGAGAAAAGGACACAAAAAGCTCTGTGGGATAATTTAAAGGATTTAGAGCTGCCTTTCAAGGGGGAGGGGTTGGTGGCCTTTTCTAGAGGCAACAGAGGATAAATACAGCTCACAAGCATCTGACAGAACTGTAGAGAGTGCAGCGCACAGCTTTCATCACCAGCTGACACTGGAATGGCAATAGTTATCCTTTGCTAGACACAGATCCCACTCGTGATCAAGGCATGGGGTGAGGTCTCTTAAGATGAAGTTGAGATTTCAGGGTGTTAACATTACTTTCACTTCCTTCATGGGTTTCCCAGTGCAACTTAACTACTTCGGTATGAATGTGTAGTCTGAAATGGTTTTGACTCCTGATTAAGCTCTTTTTCTCAAGATAAAAGGGTCATATCAGTGATGACGAGTGTTGCTCTCTAAGATCTGTAGGCAAGCTTGGTCTCATCTCTATCACTCCAGGTCCTGTACAAGGTCCCCATTCTGCTAAGCCCCTGTGGTAACTGCCAGTTCCTATCTAGTAATAGAAGGGACAGCAGAAATAACGTCTGGGGATCTGGGAAAAGACATTTTATCTTCCAGATTGTTTTTTTTTTTCCCTCATATTTCCTACTACAGCAGAAGAATGGCTATATCAGAACTTCTTGCTCTAATGGTCTTGCAGACAACAATATAAATGCATCCCTGAGCTACCTGCAAATTGCATAGTCAGGAAATTGCTTTGTTTCTGAATTGCTACTCTTCCAAGATGTGTCAGAGTTCAACTACCAAGACCAAGTGAATATTCAGAGGTACAGGAGGGTATGATAACATTTTCAAAGAACTCTTGTTGGCACCTGTCTGAAATGTCTAAAACCTCAGCCAAGCAGTATTTGCAAGATGTTGGCTGTGCGGTTATCAGCATGGTAACTCTCCCTCCATATTGCTGTTCTAAATATGTATCCTCAGTTGTCTGTACTTTAGCCAACAAAACTGACTTCCAACAAATAGGCAAACAAGATTTCATCTCAAAAGAAAAGATTTAGGAATTTGTTAAATTTGAAGAAAAATTCATCATAGCTCTTTTTAAAGGGGTGCTATGAAATAAAGTAATACTAATATTATATGTTGACAATTTTGTTTTTCTCTGCAGCTTGGAGTATTGAGATCAAGATCAACATAAATTTCTAATTCTACTTTTTCTGATATTTTTTCCCATCTGTGATGGAACTGTAAGCTACTGGTTATTCTACTTCATTTTCTGGCATCCATTTACAATTCTGTGTCTTTCATCATTCTTTTAATACCCACTGGAACTCACACTCTTTACTGGACAACAGTCATGCAAATTAGGAAAGTTTTGTTATCCTCTACTGAAAATGGAGGTTGGAGGTTAACAGAAACCCAGCACCACAGCTGATGATACACAGGAGGTTTGTACTGTAATGGGCATCAAAGAAAGTACCATAAATGCGAAATCCTATTAATTCTTTAGGTCTTCTGTGTCAGCTTCTTCACCTGTAAAGTGGTATTAAGTGATCTCATGAGGAATTGTTTGAGGTCAGAGACTTGCCATGCTTATTCAGAGCTGTATCCTACTCAGAATAATCCCATTAATGTGTATATTCAAAGTTCAGACGGAACTTATGCTTTATCAACATACAAAGGCCTTACAGGTACTTTAAAGTGTTTATAATAATTATATTCACAGCTGTGTATGCCGGTGACATGAAACACATGCCTGTTATCCAGAAAGTCTACCTAATTTAATTCAATTTGGATATGCCAGATAGTTCTATAAGAGAACCCTTCACTGTGTTTTCTGGAGTATCTGCTTCTATTTCACACTAAATATACTGTGAAGGTGATTACAGATGACTCTGGAGAAGAGGAGCCTTTGTGTTTAGTTTTTGCAATACTGTCTACCAAAGGTATGTGGATGCTTGCAAGATCCTGGCTTACTTCTCAGAGTTTAAACTAGGCTTCTCTTTTTTTTTTTTTTTTTTTTTCCTAATCATACCTGATAACCACATTTTTAAATTAAGAAGGAGTTAAAAATATATATTTTTTTTTTTTCTTGTGCTTATCAGCACAAACTAAAAACCTCACTTTGGGCACTTCCATTTCCACTCAGTCTGGACATACCTTACCAGGCCACCGGTGTTTTAATATTCCTCTGGCCCTACAAGTGCACGTGTTTTCCTTCCCAACAGATTCTGGACACAAAACTATTTCTTCCTGGACACAGCCCTTTTTCTGACTTTCCATACCCAAAATGCCTCCCAGCCTTCTCTGCAGGATGAGGGCAGCCTTTCTTAGCCACTTGGGGAAATACTCAGTAATCAGTTCAGTCACTTATAATTGCCTATCATTTGTGACTCACTCATTGGAAAACTGTTGCTTGACAGCCCTAGTTCAAACCTAATAATGAGGATTAACTGCTATAATAAATTCAGAAGTGGAATTCTGCATCTCTGTAAGATTCACATCCTCATTCCTAAAATAAGTTGGAAAGCACCTGTTCCTTTCATCAGTCTGGCCTATGTGAAAATAAAATTGGTTGTTCATATATTCCACGTGCCTTAAAGGCAGCATTTAAATATTATCTTCAGTGAGTTAACTCAAGGAATTTTTGTTATTTGCTTTTGTACTTCCTCATGCCACTTACATGATGTAATGGTTGTTTTGTGTAACATTCTTTTGCCATAATAAAGTACCGGTTTTCATGCCATTAATTAAGAAATACAAAGCAAATACAAGATTTTTTATGATTTTGGTGTACTTTTGAACTTCAGAAACAAGCTTGTTCTTTGACTTGTTAGGCTACAGTGCCTTACTTGACCATGTGCTACATAGTTTTCTGACAGTTTTGCCGGTGCTAGAAGAGTTAAGTCCAATTCTTGAGGCTGGCAAACAGACCAACAAAGACCAAAGTAAAAGGTTCCATTTACTGGAGTAAACAAACTTTTTCATTTGTCCTCAAATGGAACAATATCAAGTCTCGTGTATTATTATTCTACATTAGAAATTTTAAACTATCATCAATTATTCTGGTGTAAATCAAGTGTAACTTCTTTAAATTACTGTGACTGCAGTGATGCATATTTAGACCACTGATACTGCTCATTGACATTGCACCAAAGGGGCTGAGGACAAGATCAAGCAATGCAACTTCTAGTTTTTGAACACAATTTCCGTAGGTGAGACCATAAACAGCCTTTTTAAGGACATTTCTCGTAACTACCACTCTCTTAAAAGCTTATTCTGTCCGCATGTAAGAATATGACAAAAGCTGAATTTTGTTTCACTGTAGGTTCACCTCCATTACTATGCATTGAAACTATTTTACCCTATGCCAGACATATGGAAGTGATCAATGTATGCAAATTACATGAGAAGAAGTGAAATACAGCTTTTTAGACTAGGGAATGTGTGCTTGTTTCTGGTTATAAGACACTGAAACCACACCAGAAAAGGAGACTTTAAGTCTTAAGATAAGTTCTCCTTTAAAATAATAACTGGCAAGAGGGTAGAATAGCAATGATTTTTTGATAATTGCCACTAAAGCACAATATTGTCCTGGGCTGAACCACTCGTCCAGGTCTCTTGGACACCAGGGTTTAAGAGGCAATTGCTTGCTTGCAGGGCCAGACCCTGAACCTGTTCTTTGGAGAGGTGAACTGTTCTGGGACCCACTTATGAGTGAGTACATACCATGACCAAGTGCTCAGTAGTACAAGTCAAGTTTCTTCAAAGATGGGGCTTAACAGGCAGGGCCAGCTTCAGTATCTGCTATTCATTTTCCTCCCCTGATGTCCTGGTGTGTCCATGGTGCAGTGATTTGAACATAGTCTAACCATATTTTTTTATTTTTTTGAGGAACTGAATTATTTTGTTGGCTTCTAAGTGATCAAGGAAGGAAAAGGCAAGAGCTTAAGTCAGCTCTACCTTTCAAATAGTTTGTAAATATACTATCCCCTAGCTGGTCTCTAAGAAATCAATACTTATTTTGTGACCAAAATGCATTCACTGTACTCCTAAAATTTTCCATTCCAAGAAAGTTGGATTTTTTTTTTTTCATATTCAGCATTACAGACTAAGAAACTAGAGTCTGGCAGAGCTTTATTCTAAGGCATTGTCATATCTTTCATACTGAGCTGAAAAATGGACAGATCGCTGAGTTTCATAAGTGTGTGGAGAAGCTGTCAAAGATCCTATTTGCATGTGAATGGTCAGCTGAGGTAGGAAGGGAAATATGTAAATAATTCTCTAGCTAGCTCCTGGCAAAGATCTTTGCATTTCAAAGTGCTGTGAAAAGCAGCACCATAAAACTTTAACCTGTTCACAGGTATGGAAACTCCTATGCCTTAAATAGATCTGCTGCAATAATGACCACTTGGAGAAAAATGAATCTTAAAATGCAATATCGGGTCTCTCACTAAGATATGTTTGCCGCTTCTTCTAATATTACAAAAAAAAAAAAAGCTAAAAAGCTACCCTCCCTTCCCCTCTGGGGGGAAAAAAAAAGAAAAAAAGAAAAGTAAAAAATAAGCACAAGATCTAAGCAGTAAGCAGATGTAGACCTTCATTGAAAGTCTGGCACACAAGTGTGGTAAGAGTGGAAGAAATGTAAAGGATTTGAGTATTATTCTGAATTACGTCAGTATCTGACCCACAAGGCACCCAAAATAATCATTACTTTAATTTTCCTTACAAACTGCTCAGTATTTCACTATTCTGTCTGCTGTTGTACTTCAGTACATATTCAACTAGGTAGAATGGGTGAATGTTTTAGTTTAAAACTAAATGTATTCTTCAAAAGGTACAGTACTCCTTGTATCCAAAAAGGAGGAAAAGTGAAAGCAAACAGTAGAAAAATGAGGAACACGGAGTAAAATAAAAGTCTTAATAGGCTCTGAGCCAGACAATTTTCTACATGTTTTATTGTACCTCGTGTCTGCTTAGATAGAATTGGCATATGTATATATGGAGAGAGAAAGATTTACTAAGCCATTTATGTCTGAAACTGTTCCAAAAACTGTGATTAGGCAAGCACAAGGACTAGAAAATGTTTCCAAAGTAAAGTTCACCTCCAAAGGTGGTGTGGATTATATACTTACACCTTAATTGCAAGATATCATGGGACTGTTGCTGTAGTTTACGAATATAATTTCCCCCAATATTGTTTTGTAGTTTCCATCTACTTATCTCGAAATAATATAATGTATTTCATTCAAGCTCCATAATTCAGTAAACAGCTTGTGTCACCCCAGAATCATTTACAGCACACATTTTCTTTCTCAAAAAGCTTCTGCACACTAATTTGATCTGGTTATATTGTACTGGAAAGAACTCACAAAGTTAAATGCAATTTCATTCACTGAATTTATAAAGGGTAATTATTCAAAGGCTCTGGGATTTGCTCAATCACAGTAATACTGCTGTAATGAAATGCGGTTTGTCTCAGTATTTGCCAGGAGATTAAAAAAAAAAAAAAAAAGACTGATCTTACAAACTCCTACTCACATGAGTAGTCCCATTGATTTCAATGTACATGGCACCTCTGGTGTAAAGTGCCCTTTAGGAGGTTATACATTCTCGTCTTCACTTATGAAATGATAAAGCAACAAACCCAAGAAATTGTTAGTATCACTTGAAATTGTTGAGCTTTTCCAGATAATGGGAAGAAATGAGGAAAAACCTGTGTAAAAATATTCTGTTCCCAAATGAAAGATGTCGTTCAATGCCAATCTTTCTTGATCCTGCTTATCCCATGGCTCCGCTGTACTCTAAAATACCACAAGAAGAGCATTCATTGCCTTGCTGTGCTTCATTGTAACCTCATGTCCAGTAGGATACCATCTCAACTGAAGTCAGTAGGAAAGACTATCTCAGTCTGGTGGATCTTCAAGTCCTTCTAGGGATGCATATCAAAATGAAATTTGATCAGATATTTTTGAATGCACGAGCAAGTTTAAACTGAGTTTTTGAGCTAAGGAATGTCATATCTTATCCAAGCCTTCTCCCTTTTTCCCTGTTAATAGGTCTTTCCATTAAAACCTTCTGTGTAGAAGTCCGTGTGTGTAAATGTAACATAGAGCACATATTAGACACAAATCAACCTTGAAGCATTTCCACTGATTCAAGCACAGCAACTTTAGATAAGTAGTACTGCGATGCTGGAGTAGGGTTTCCATAGTGCAGTTGTTTGGCTTTAATAACCACTCCCATATCTATCAAAAAGGCCACAGGATTGTGGAAACTTTTATCCCTTGCTGGAGTATTACTCACTGTGGCTGTGGCTCCAGGCACTTTGAGTGAAGGTTGCTACTGCCTGCTGCTCACATGAGCTCATTTGAGAGGGCCCAGGAGATCGCCCCATAGCAGGAGACTCCAGAGCTGCTTTCCTGCCACTCCAAATAGCTGCTAACACTAGCAGGACAGTGAGGAATCCCTGCTCCTTTTCAAACATCAGGCTGACAAAGTGAGACAGCAAGCACAGGGCCATGTGCTCCCTCACCCCAGACATCTTGTCAATGGGCTCTCAGTGGTCTTTGCAGAACAGCAAGAGGAATCTCAAATTGCAGCCACTCAGATGTAGCAGACACATCTATTATCCTAAAATTTATTGTGCTCTATGTCACGTGTTAAGAAAATGCAGAAAGTCTCAAATGCAGTAGAGGGTGATGGGGCAATAAAATTTTTTACATTTTATGGTAGGTACACATTTAAAGAAGGAAGCAAAAAGAATGTTTTCTATTAAAAATAGGAGCGGAAACCATTTGTGGCATAAAATTCAATAGGAAACACATTTGCACTACTTCTGATTTCTGGTGCAGTTGGCTATGAGGTCCTTCAGCACGCTGTAAGGGGCATCAATTTAATTAATTAGAGCTGTTACTTAAGATATGTTAGTGATCAGAGAACAACTCATAGAGTTACTCATAAGTAAGCAGGTTTATGATGTCTTGGAACAGAGACATCCTAACACGTCTCTAGTTCTGGCCAAGGATAATGTTAAAAGGTAGAAATTATATTATACATTGACATATAAACAGAAGATTTATTTGTATATCGAGAAGCCCATTTACTGCAAGAACTTCTATGAACCTGTTCGAGTGATAACTAAAGGACACACAGATATCTGAATCAAGTAGCCAGCCAGTGGCAGGGTAAATATAACACAAGAAACTCCTTCCTGGCTTTGTCCTGCCGAGACCAGGAGCTCTCTCCCACCTGACTACCCTTCAGGGGGGAATTGTGGGTCTGGCCTAGCTGAGTTGATCCCTCTCTCAAGCTGAGCTGAGTGAAGAAACTTCCCAGACTCTGGATTCTGAAAATGTCCTCAGGTGCATGCATGCATTTACCTACATAATACATACAAATATGAAGCTATTTACACACCCATACTTGGAACAGATCCATAAACAGTGTAATATTATGCCACACCCTGCTGCAGGTTATTTTTAGCTGTTCTTCAATGTAAATGTCCAATTCAAAATTAAGTTTCAAAATAATGAATGATGCATTTTGTGTTTCATTTGGTATAAATGTTTGCATTGCATAGTAAATGATTTAGGCATGAAAGGTCTTGCATTCCTAAATCTGTTACAGAATGTGGGTGGGAGGTGGATCTTTTCTCCTTTGCTTGTACCAGGAAACAAAGAATGAATGAATATTTGTCATGATGTTTCATTAAGACAGTGTTAATATTAATTGAAGATAAACGTGCACATTGTGGGAGAATGACAGCTTGCTTACAGTAAAAGTTTCTGGAAACAAGGACACTGGCTTTTAGTACTGGTGCAGGGTGAATAGTGCTGGTGTTAAAACTACCTAAACATAAGCCTTCTGCAGTAGTCAGTTAACGAGGCTATATATGGAGGGGATCAAATTCTAGTTTAAAACAAAACAACAGAAAAAAAACTGCAAACAAAACCAAACCAAACAAAAACCCCCACAACAACACCAACAGCAAACTTATACCCAGCCCAAACCAACACAAAAATCCCACCCGAAAAACCTGGCACAGTTTTCTTCAGCTGTGACGAAAGGGCTATCTTGTCCTGTTCTGATGTTCTTTCCTTACTCATCCATGGCTGCTCACCAGTAGTAACTGCATTAGACTGGCTTTTGATCTGGCTGGACATTGCTGTTCTTGTGTTCCCACGTCCAAGATCACTCTGGAGATTTCTCCCTCAGTGTCAAGATTCACGCTTAGTCCTCCCCATGGGGACAATATGACCTCCACATATACTTGCTGAGTAACAAAAGAAATAACAAGAAGAAATAGAGGGTTGGGGTTTTTAGTGGTGTCCCTGTGTCTTAACCTCAAAATCAAAAAGAAATTTATCCTTACATGCATAAAAAATGAAACAAAACAACCCCCAAACCAACCAACCAACTGACCAACCAACCAAAACCCTCAAAAAACACACAAAAACAAACAAACAAAACCAAACCCCAGAAACAAACAAAAACCAAACAACAGCAATAACAACAAAACACACACAAAAAAACCCAGAACAAAACAAAACCCCAACAACAACAAAAACCCTCAACAGAGCTATTTCTAATGAAAACATTATTCGTACTAGTAACATGGCCCTGACTTTACATTTATTGGCATAAAGGCAAACTTATAAAGCTGTGTGGATGCTTGCCATATGCAAATCCATCCAGCCATAAATCAGCATACAGACTGGAGACTGCACAGCTGAAGTGACTGTGATGGTAAATGAAACCTTTCACCACCAGGTCAAATGTAGTTCAGCATATGTGGTAAATGAAAAAGCAGTATCATGCAGGAATTGAGCTGTGGTGTCTGTGAAATGAGTGACTGACCAGTTCACACTGTTCACCACTGCAATTGGCACCTCAGATTTGAGCTGGCAGAAAAGACAGAGCTGAGTTGCAGTGGCAAAGTACTGAAGCAACCTGGCTGATGACCATTCTCTAAGTCATGCATAAACGGAGAATTTGCCTTATGGGATGGTCTGGTAGTGTATGACAAGGATTAGCCAGGCGTTTTCCATCAAAATGAATTGTCAATGAAAAAGGAAGTTTCCATTTAATAAAAATTTTCCACCAGTTCTATCCAAATGCAAACATTACTTTGGATCGCACTGATCTAAGGCACATAATATTGTATGAATCTGACATTAACCTCTGTATATTCAGGATAACAGCAAGGTTTATAAGAGCTGTATGTGGTTTTGCTGCTTTCTTCCCCATTTATTTCCTGCACATTAAAATCTTAGACAGTAGCTCAGAAAGCAGCATAAAGCTTATATGATAGCAGAACTGCATAAAACATATAGCCCAGTCTCAAATGGGCTTTCTCAGGGATGAGGCATGTTTACCCCTTGTATAAGATGTAATTTAGTGTCAGAAGATGCCATGTAAGACAGGACACGTTTAGAAGCATTTCCAGGCTTCTTGATATGGGGACATGACATTTCCCCATTAAAGACTAAGAAAGTTGAACACTCAAACCAGAAAAGAACAGACATAGATAAAATGATCAAAAGCAAAAGCTATACATCCCTGGATTTTGTGTTTTTCCTAAGTTGTCATTTTGTGGAAAGTTTAGCATTTTGACTGTCTTAATTTGAAAACAGATGTTGGAATATTGTAATTTCCCTTGAGACAAAAAAAATTCCTTGCTTTTCTCAGCTTTACTTATTCCTGGTATGGAACTATGTTGTCTCAGAAAAAAACAATGTTTCATAAAGCTCCTATGTGAGTTATGAAGCTCCAAACCATCTTAACATGTACAGCTATGTGTTAAATGTCAAAACATAGCCCTCAACATTTGTTGCAGAAAAAAAGCACTAAAAAATGATGTCTGATTCTTTAATATAAATAAATACATTATTTTTTTAAATAGTTTTGTTATTGGTTATAGTTTGCTTAACAGAACTTCTGCTCGACTTTTAAAGACTACAGATTTTAAGACATTGATTAGTTGAGATATGTGTTTATTTTCCTATTTCAAGGATGTTAGTAACGTCAGGGAGATTGGTCTGGTGGCTAAAACTCCAAACTGACAGACGGTCTTCAATTGCAGGATCTTGTACAGACTTGCTATGTGGCATCAGATGATATCTCTGTGCCTCAGCTTCCAATCTGTAATTACTTTTTGTACACATCTGTTTTATTTTCCATGGGCATTGCATGTTTTTTGGAGACAAGGACTATGTTTTTGCGCAATGAGATTCATCTGGACTTTTCAGAACAAGTAGTACAACAGATAAATAACACAACTATTTAGTTCAAGGCTCAAACAAACGTCTGAGTACCAAGAAAAAACCTTTACTCTTGCTTTCTGGTAAGAAAACTATATAGAAAAAACATATTTTAAAAAAAAAACCTTTGAACAATTCCTTATCGGTATAGCCAACCTAATTTCACAAACTCAAGAAATTTAGTCACTTGAAAGATATCTTTCTGACTGTGTTACTTTTGCAACTGAGAAATGACTTTTTTAGAATCTGTTCCTTTAGGGCGAGGAAAAGAAGGTATTGTTAGTTAAAAATATCACTTTTATAATGTTCTCTTGATCTTATAGATTCTTTAAGTGGTTATTCCACTACCTATAAAATTCAAAAGCTGACAATTTTTGGTTTCAAAATTTCTCCCTTACATGTCACCTTCATGTTATGCAGTTCTCTAGATGTAAAGGCTGCCAAATCATTCAACTTTGTTACATATATTCATTTCAATATGAAGATATGTTTGTCTCACATTGCTGTTGAGGAGAAGCAGTTTCATTTCATTTTGATTGGTGCTGAAACTCTTTGTGCACTCTCCTTTTTTCTATTAAAAAAAAAAAAAAACCTGTGGTTTCAGGTGTAGTTTGTTATATTAGTCGACTGGAACACTACAGATTATCAGGGGACTTCCAGGTGTCACATAAGAAGAATGACTGTTTTCCAAAACAAGCTGTGCAGTTCCCTAGACTCTGGCATAGATGAATATATGAGTGTTACTAGGCATAGAAAACATTTCTGAAAAGTTAATCCCATGTTGTGTTTGAATGTTAAGGAAACCATCCACTCATTCTGAAGGGTTTAACCTTTCTTCAGGAGGTAAGTCTGGAACAATGGTCCTTATTTACAAAAGGTTTCCTTTATTTTCCATAAGGAATAGAAAACCAGAATTTCCCCCTTGTTGGAGTTGCTCCTTCCTTGATGTAAGTACGCATTGCCATTGTTAATTCATTCAAATACAGATTATTACAGTAATAATAAGTGACAAGCTATGTGTTATTTTGAAATAACACACATTATGGTTCACATCATGTCTTCAGAGGCCCAAGCAATGTGTTATTTCACATTGACAAATGCTCCAAAGTGTTTGTGCTCATGAATAATATGTTCTCCATGTAACTCAACTTTCAAGTGTGCATTGTGCAACAGAATTGGGATGTGGGCATCACCGCAATTATCCTGAAGCTCTGTCACCTTCCTCTTGGATTACTGCTCTCCCTTCTGTGGCATTTGTTCAAAGCTTTTGGAAAGACATCAGTAGACTTTGATTAGTCCTTTAAACCGGTTGTGCCTGCTTGCTGCTGCCTTGGTCCATAAGAGATTCTGGATGTAATTCAAGTCCTTGATATTGCTTTATGGAGATGCAGTCTGAAGACTTTTAAATTCAATTAGAGTCTTCCTATTTATTTCAGGGGCCCACAAACCAGGCCACAGTCTTTGGTTATAGCTGATGTTACAACACTAGTTATCTTTCCGAGCTTAGCCTCAACAGCTTTACACAAACGATTTTGGGCCTTGAGTGAACGGTGTTGTGTCTTCTGTTAGACTGCTTGGGGGTGCTGCAAGTCTTCTGGGGCAGATAAATGTATGTATGGTCTAGGCGTGACCACTGGAGCCAATTCCATTAGACTGATAGTGAATTTGTTCTCACATAAGAAATATCCAGGACTGTGTTTTGTTGCAAATCCAGAAAAAATGTGAATCAAATCATCAGCACATCTTTTCCAGTTCCAGTGAAATTTACCTCCTACATAACATTTCCAATATAGAATGTATTTCAAGAGGAAAATCTCACATGGATTAATGTTTATTGGTTGCCAAGGCAATAGTTTGGAGACCTCTCTGCCACAAAATAGATAATATTATAAGCAGAAGTAGATTAGTATGAGGAGAAATTTTCTCATTTTCAGGGAAGACAATGTTCTGATTGTTTGTTACACCTTTTAGAAATTATATTAATTTTACTTTTGTCATTTTTCCATTCATTGCCATACTTTTGTACTGTTATTTTATGACAGGAGAAACTAAATCTCTGCATGAAGACTCGATACAACTGTACAATGCGAAACAGTATTTCTGTGTGGAAAACCTGACAGTCCTTTTAAGAAGCCAGCCCTAAGGGAGACAGAGAATGAGACACAATAGGTTAACTGATCATGCCAAGAATACAACCACATCAGTCCTGAGTTTTCCAAGTTTTGAATGGGGAAAAACAACAGCAAAGAAAAACAAAATAAAACAAACAAAAAATATATTTTTGAGGAATAAAAATAAGGACCTTTAGCAGATGCGATTGAGACTGACAAATAAGAAAAAACAATTGAGATATAAAGAAGGAAAATAAGCACTGAGAATTCCTGTATTTTTTTCCTTTTTTCAGTAGATAATGTCTTTAATTTATCTTTTGTAATCACAAGAGGGTATCAGTTTATTGGACTGTTCCAAACCAAACATGACAGTGGATCTAAGCAAATAAAAGGCATTTAAAACATTCTCTCTGAATCATTTCTAGCCTAGCAACAGATTACAAGGGCATTTCAGACAGTAATGGGAGTTGAATCCTGCACAGTTCTGTCCCAGAGTACATCTGTGCCAACTCTTTCTCCTGTTTTTATTCTCCCTACCACCATCATGATTGAATCCATGTTATGGAAGAAGGCAAGAAGTTACCATGTTCCTTTAGAGCTGAACGTGCCCACTTACTTGCCAGTTGTTGCTGGGTTTTGTTTTCTGCCATCTTACCACTGCAGTTCTTTTTACAGTTCTCTTAAGCAAAACCAGGACAAAGTGATAATGAATTTTTAGATTCTTTGATTGACTGATTTCAAATTATATTCAGTTTTATCTACATCCTTTGATATTTCTAAAGAAGTTCTGAACCTCGATTTTTCAAAGATAGCAAGTCAGCAGAAGTGTTGGATGTTTAACACCTTTGAAAGTATTATCTTTTAAGAGAGACGAGTCAAATCAAAATAGTATTACTCACTCATCCTTTAAAAGTTATGTGTTCTTCTCATCTCTGCCCCACACTATGCATTTTTTTAAATCACATCCATAGTTCATAGATCGCCTTTAATGAGATGTCAAGGTAGACTCTCTACTTGCTGGTGTATATATGCATGTGTATTTTCCAATATATGGTATTATAATGTAAGATAAAAATAATGCAAGTACATTGTTGTAATGTTTCCTGGATACTAGAGAGAGATACAAGCAAATCAGGAAAAAAAAAAAAAAAAAAAAAAAAAATCAATCTTGAAGAACCTTTTGCCAGAAATCCGAGCCAAACTTTTCAGTCTTGGAAACATATTACCCAATCTTTTTTCTTATGCAGTAGTTTCTTTTACTTAGCATAGTGTTTTTTGCTGTCCTGAAAAGACAGACCATGCCAGTTTTCTGATATTTTTCACTCCACTGGATCAGAGGGCTGCTCATCTCTCTTTCCAGGAGATTCTGTGTGCATCTCAAGTATGAATTATCTCTCTTGCATTCTTGGTTATTTACCTGAGAGAGTTTCAGGTGAGATCATCTTGCTGTCTTTATCAGAGAGATCTGGCAAGATACTGATGCTGCCCGATATTTTCCAAGGATCGTGCACAGTACCCTGACAGAGTCTAGGACTGATGAGAGCAAGCAGATTTTGATATCTAATTGTCAGAGAACTCAGATATGGGATGCTTTCTAGCTCAAGGACAGAAGGTTTTGCAAAGTTTATTCACTGCAGTTGTTTCTTAATTGTTCATGAAAGTGGTCACCTGCTCCCCAAGTTGTAATTACATCATGCAAGCAGGAGTTTGTTTCCTCCTGCTACTGATGACTCCAGTGAATTTGACACATTTTTCCTTAAATGTGGTGACTATTTCTCATTCCGTCGTAGGTTTGGCTCAAGGTCATATTTGGTCTATCAGGAGACAGGGGTCCAATGGCACCAGGCACGTACTGAAGTTGAAAATGTTTGCACTGCATAACCCAAATGTCACCTATTTAATCATGCTACTTTTCTTAGAGGAACTTTCCAGCATGGATGACTATTATGGATTTGTGGCTATTTTCTTGTTTGCTGGACAAACAAGATGAGAATGAAGGTCACAGGGATTCCAGGCAGGGCTGCCAAAAGAAACCTGCGTGTTACAGTGGTCTGTGAAAGCAGTTTGATAAAGGATCCACTCCAGCCATTGTTAAGATCATGAATATGCAGCAGTGTATTTTTCTTGCCTGAGTGCTAGAAAATGACCCTAAATGTTAGTCTGTCATGCTCAATAGGAAACATATACAGGTATGTTACAACATTCAGTAAGCCAAAGCCTACTATTCTCTGTGATCGCAGAGCTCTCGAGAAATGTATGGCATTATGCCAGCTCCATTTGGTGCCTCCACAAAATGTGCTCAAAGATCAACTCTCAGCTTGCTAAGATGGCTAATGCAGTTGTCAGTTTGCTTTCACCATACCAACTGATCAAGAATAAGGAGCTCTGCCTACTTTAGGGCTCAGGTATGCAGAAAATATTCTGTCTGTAAACAGGCATCCTAGGCCCAGAGTTTTGGAAATTATTCCAGTCATACGGACAGTATCTGTTGGTGGGGTCTGATGAAGTAAGTGTTGACTAATTGTCTGGGCTAGCAATATCTATGGACTGACACTGATCTTCCTATTCTTGTGGGGCATGAAGAAAATGCAGCAAGAAGCAGAATATGGAACTGGAGCTCTGTAATAAGAAACATAGGTCTAAAATATTTCTATAGATGTGAATATAGTTTCTCCAAATAGGTCTTTAATTAAAAATAAGTAGAAATGGTCAGTGTAAGCCTTGGGAACATGGCCTCGTGCTTTAAAAATCCATAATAAAGTGAATCCAGATACTGATATGCATTTCTTTTCCATGTCTTTATCAAAAGCACATATAAAGGGAGTGTGTGGGCTCGACAATGTGACTTTTCCATGGAGTTCAAAGCAGCAGCCTCACAGAAGTGGAGTACAAGACTTCAGTCTGGTTTCCAGTATGAGTTTGGTCCCAAACTATGATTTACACCTTCAAAACCAAATTGAACTTCTCCATGCTTCAACTGCTAAATGGAGTTAGTGCTACCAAATCATCTTTGAATCATGTATGGAGGCTTAAGGATGAAAAGTATTGATATTATTAGTAATGAATAGTAACCATGGACATTAAAGGGGATTTATCTTCAATAATTTCAGACAGTTATGATTCTCTTGAGGCAATTACACTGATATTAGACTTCTGTTTACCACATAGTGTTATGGCCTGGGGGAGCATTGACTTACAGAAAGATGAGAGCATTGTGAGGCAAAATAATTTGCAGTATGTGAAAAATAAACCTCTCCACCACATTTGATAATATGCCTGTGACCCAAATGCTGATTAGGTCACATTAAAAAAATGAAGTGTTATCACTGAAGGGTTGGACTGAGAAATCCTGAGAAGTTATGCTTCTCTACTGAAAATAAGAGAATTACAGTCACTTTACCAGGACGAAGTGTTTGTAATTTTGCTTCTGAAAACAGATGGAATTTAGGTTTACCCTGCACAGCAGTTCTTGGCCACTCAGTTACATGAATACATATTGCACTTTTTACTTAAATATATTTATTTTTAACAGTAACAGCTTATTGTTCCTAAAGGCTAAGGATATAAAACCAAGATCATGAGAGGAGAGAGAGCATTCTTTTATTAAAACTGAAAGAGCTGGAAAATGTAATCAAGGCTTTGGCCATACACTCACTCCTTCAGATCTGCAATAAGGAATAGAGAATATTAAGAAAGAAAAGTAAAAAGTTTTTGGTGGTGGTTTTTTTGCTTGTTTGTTTGTTTAACAAAACTGTACGTTTTGGAACATTATTAGAACCTCTGGCTTATGATTGAACACTGAAAAGGGCACCTCTGCATATCTTGCACATTGACTTGGATTTCTGTTTTGAATTCATGTTGCAGTTTGTACTGGAAGAAAAAGTCTAATAACTAGAAAATAAACCAAAATAGTCAGTTAGGAACCTTAACAATATGAACCTCTTCTACTGAGTGTGCCTCTTTAAAGGCATTTCTGTTCATCATTCTTTATAATTCAGTGTGATATTGTATTCCATCACCAGCAGCTTAATTTATTTCTTTCACCATCTGTTCTTTTTTTTTTTTTTTTTCCTTTGATGCCAAAAAATCAATAGCACTCAATGAGCAAAACAAAGCTATTCTGTAATTCAACTGAACTGGTTTTGTGCTGTTGTTGTTATTCAGAATATATTGTCCTATTTCTTCCACTGGTTTTGTTTCACTAACCAACCCTTTTGTTTTTTAAACCTGTAAAATTTGAAACAGTAAATACCATGTGTGAGCTGTTAGTGCCAGCACTTTTGTAGCTGTCACTTTATGAGATGTATATCAGTCCAGTTGGTTTTCAATTATAGGCCATAGCTGAAGCCTAATAATAATAAGTGTAGGTGCCCTTGCCACAGCCCTATCCAGCTCATCCCTCGTGCAGAGCAGGCTGAGCTGCTTGCACACAGACCAGTAGTCAAAGCACTTTTCATGCCAAGCCGTATTAATCTAGCGATATCTCGAAACGTCCTTGTGTGTTCCCTGAACCACTAAAATAATTACGTAAGTTTTGTGAACTCCTGAAATGACAACTGTGTTCTCATTAACACCTTCTGTCCCTGTGGAGATATAAATATATATGAGTCTTCATAATAAAAAGTTTTAGATCAGAGCATTTTGCTGAATACAGGACCAAATGAAAACCAAAATCAATAATGCAGAAACTCACTTGGGGGCTCTGAAATAGATGAATGGTAAGGACCACAAGCACTTGTTCATCCAGGTGATGTCCATCACAGAATGGCTGGGCTTGGAAGGGACCTCTGGAGATCATCTAGTCCAGCCCACCTGCTAAATTAGCAGGTTCACCAGAGCAGATCACACAGGAATGTGTCCAGGTGGGTTTTGAATGTCTCCAGAGGAGGCTCCACAATTTCTCTGGGCAGCCTGTTCCAGTGTTTTGTCACTCTCAAGGTAAATAAGTTTTCCCTCATATTCAGATGGAACCTCCTCTGTTTCAGTTTGTGCCCATTGCCCCTCATCCTATTGTTGGGCACCACTGAAAAGAGTCTGGTCTCATCCTCTTGACACTCACCCTTGAGGTATTGATGAGATCCCCTCTCAGCTTCTCTTCTCCAGGCTGAACAGACCCAGCTCTCTCAGTCTCTTCTCATAAGAAAGGTGCTCTAGGCCCCTAATCATCTTCATAGTCCACTACTGGACTCCATCCAGTAATTTCTGGTCCTTCTTAAACTGAGGAGCCCAGAACTGGACACAGTACTCCAGATGTGGCCACACCATGGCAGAGTAGAGGGGGAGGAGAACAACCTCCCTCCACATGCAGGTCACACTCTTCTGCACCCCAGGATACCGTTGACCTTCTTGGCCACAGGGGCACATTGTTGACTCATGGTCAACCTGTTGTCTACCAGAACTCTCAAGTCCTTCTCTGCAGTGCTACGTTCCAGCAGATTTGCTCCTAACCTGTATTGGTGCATGGGGTTGCTCCTCCCCACGTGTAGGACCCTACACTTGCCCTTGTTGAACTTCATCACGTTCTTTTCTGCCCAGTCCTCCAGCCTGTCCAGGTCTTACTGAATGGCAGCACAGCCTTCTGGTTTGTCAGCCCTTCCTCCCAGTTTGGCATCATCAGCAAACTTGCTGAGAGTGCATTCAATCTCTTCATCCAGGTCACTGATGAACAGGTTGAACAGGACTGGACCTAATACTGACCCCTGGGGAACCCGACTAACTACAGGCCTCGAACCAGACTTTGCACCGTTCATCACATCCATCTGTGACAGGCTTATATAGAGCGTTTCATGCCACATATTGACAAGAAATTATGGTTAATGAGAGAGTTTAGTAACCTCACACTGGAGCTGCAAAACTATGATGACTCTTCCAGCCTAAACAGGAATAAGCTGAACACAGATAATCTAGCCATTGAAGTGCCGTGTCCCACAAAGCACTGTAGTATTTAAGCTGGGTTTGACATAGATTTTAATATTAAATGTTCTATAATATTTACCTTGTTTCTTCTATGTAACATGATGTCACCAAATTTCATATCATGGTGTCATTAACTCCATATCTGCAGCTCACTAGTTCTAAATAACATGCAATTGATAGGGTATATGATCAGCCAAAAAAATGCCATGGCAAAACTCTCATAGTTCTTAGCAGATTAGATTCCTGCTCTTCTGTATAAGAAGGAAAGGATAATAAAACATATTTTACTATGGAAAATATAGATAGCTGTACAGAATTCCTTTCCACTTGCACTTATAATTTAATACAATTCTTTCCTTCTACTAAATACTGTTACTATAATGCCAAGAATTATGTTGGATTTCAGGTTCATATCCCAACTGTACAATTCAGGATATGCTTCAGACCTGTTTATTCAAATAATTTTATTCAGACTATGGCTAAAATAAACAGAGAAGCAATTTGAAGAAACTTGATGCAGGTTTTTCTGGAAGTCTAGTAGACATAATGATTAATATTTCCAGGAAGGTTGATGATTAGACAAAATAATGGTATAAGAAGAGCTTTCAGAAAAAAAGAAAAACAAAAAAGATGGAAAAGAGCTCTTACTGAAAATTACTGGTAACGTAAACCACCTGCAAAAATACAGTATTTGCAGTAGAAGCCCTTAAAGTTAAAACAGAAGTGAAATAATACGATTATTAAATCAAGGATAATTGAGAGATAAAATAATGTGATTGATAAGTGACAACAGTGTGCCTGTTTTTCCTCTCTAATTTCAAACAGAGCACGGGATTCATTAAGGATTCATTCAAATGGATGTGATGAAAGACAAAAAACTAGCAGGAAAACTATATCATGGCTTTACGCAGTTATCATCATAAGATGTAGCTCTTTGTCAGCTACCAATTCATCAGCACTGAGAGTACTTGCCTTCCGCACCTAACAACATCCTCATGCCAACAGTGCTGTTTTCTCTTGAAGTCTCATTTATCTTCCTACACAGGTCATTGAAGTTTGAACCTACTTGCTTGAAGCTGTGTCTGTGGTTGCCACTTTCTCTGTATCCACCCCCACAGTGTTCTTGTGCTCCTGAGATCTCTTTATTTCAACAACAACAGCAGCAAAAGTACTAGAGATTTTGCTGACAGAAAACTGAGGAAAGATTTTGTTTTAGTTTCCTCGGAGTTTCTAATTCTAACAAGTTGCAATAGTTTTCCTTGAACTACAGGATCTCACTTTTAGTGGGACTTGATAAATCTTGTCTGCTCTCAGGTGCATAACACATAGTATACACACACTGCCATTTTCTTCAACGCTTTTACTTACTTTGCTAACTCACTGATTCAATTTTAAGTGCCTATTTGCCATGACAGAAAGCCCTAATTTATTATTGTGCTTGTGCCTTCCTACTTGAAGAAGTTTACTGTGGAGACTGCTGTGGAAGTGGTGGGATATACCAAAGAAAAAGCTTTGAATGTCTATGTAAAAACTACCTTAGCTGTTAAAAAGAGAATGTAAGTAGCTGGATGGGAAACTGGGTATGAGAGATGTCCGTGTGATCCTGAGCCTTCAACTTTCTCCTGGTACATGGTGACAGTGGAAAGGTGTGTCAGTTGTAGAATCACAATTAGGTTGGAAGGGACTTCTGAATCTCATCTAGTTTAACATCCAACCCCTGCCCCACACAGGGCTAAATCATGTTGCTCTGGCTCTGTTCAGGCAATGTTCGACTGTCTTCAAGCTGGAAATTCTACAGCCTGCCTGGGCTTCTGTGACAGTGTTTGACCACCTTCATGCTGGAGAAGTTTGTCTTGATTTCTAATCAAAATTTGTTATGTTTCTTCTTGTCCTGTCACTTGGCACTTCAGGAAGAGTCTACATCAACCTTTTCTATAGCCTTTTGAAGTCAGCAATAGGATGCTACCTTAGCAGGCAACTAGTGTATTTAGGGATCAGCACTGCAATATACTCAAGTAGAAAATGACCATAAAGATTATAAGAGATAATCTAGTACAGAAAGTATGAGTCCAATTTCTGACTGGGGTAGAATAATTATATATGTTCTGTACTGGCGTACTGACTCCTGGATGACATAAAAACTAAATACCTTTACTTAAAAGTAAACAGCACTTAATATAATTTCAAATTATTATTTTTAATCAAAATATAACTGAATCCCATGTAAAATCTGAGGAATTTGTACTTATTTCTAGTCCTCCTGTGTTTCAATATCACCGAGTGTGTATTTTGATTCCACACTTTTTTCTACTATTATGCTACTATAATTATTTGTCATGTGATTGTTCCAAATTATTGGCTACGTATATATGAAATTCAATTATTTTGGCAACTGCTGTGACTGCTGCTGGCTTCTGGGTAACATCACCTCTTCCCACACCCAAACTGGATGGAGTGAAACTAATATTCCTTCAATTCCTTCATGCTATTATAGCTCATTTTGACTTCTCTGTGTACAGTATGACATTAGATACCAATACATGCATAGCAAGAGGGACAGTAAAGCTATTCTAGCTAGTATATTTTGTATGAAGGAGCTTAATTCTTACAGTTTTCTCTTGTAATGCACTGGATAGTCAGGTAAAATGAAAATAAATCTTATTAATGGTAAAGACAGGTTTGTTTCTCACTCTGGCTCAGAATTGTGGAAATCTTGAAGTAAGACAGCTGGTGTAGACAGACACTCCAGTAAGTCAAGAAAATGAGAAAGAACATCTGTAGGAGAAAGAAGAATATTTGATTTCAATGAAACAGACATAGCAGTGTCATCTTCTCTTCTTAGCCAAATGACTTAAGAATAATTCAAGAACATTACTATATGTTGTGCACTTTAGAAAAGTATGTGGGAGTAATTCAGAGGAATCTGAACAGGCAACTAAGTGTTCTGCTCTCCTCCACATGAATGCTCATTAATTACAGGTTACTAGAATAGGTAAAAATGCATAGCAAAGTCTAGCTTCTGTGGCACATATCTTTAAATGTGGTAAAGAAGCATTCAGGTGTGCCTATTAGAACTCTAAAAATATTACATACTCAAAGCATTCCAAGATTTCTTGGCCTTAGGAGACCACAGTTGACACACATCATGTGAAGTCAGGCTTTATTTCCTTCTGCCTTCATTTGATATCCATTGCTCCTGAAACCAGCTGAAAATGCTCATCTTTCCACAATACAGTTTTCTTTTGGTAAAAGAACTTTTACTCTCTAGCAATTTGCTTTTTATACCATGTATTCATTGAAATTTCCTTTTTAGTAGGTAAAATGATAACTTGAAGAACTATGAGGATTCTTAGTTTCTGCTGTGATCCTAGTGATGTTGTTAGCCCATGCCCAATTATGTTTTCCAAAAATAAGTCACAGATTTTGATTTTGGTTACGTCATCTACTACACAGCATTTTTTGCTACACCCATGGAGTTTAGTCCCCATGATTACATAGGGAAAGCAAACAGCACAATTTATTATTTTTTAAAAATGAACTTGTTACAACAAGACTTCTTGCGAGCTTCTCCAGATTGTTGATACAAGTCAAGTAAATGCAATAATGATGAAGTACAGCTTGGCTATATCTACCCCAGATAAAATAGCTGAATTATGAGGCTGGGGTTATAAGGGCTCAGACTTTGAGAAGCAGATGCTTCTCTCAAAAAATTTCAGGGCAACTATATGGGAACTAATTGTCTTTTTTGCTTAGCACTGTACCTTATCAGATGATGAAGGCTTTTAAAAAGTCTCCTTGCAGCCAGTTTTCCATTGCAAATGCATTGTTTGCTCATCATCAGAACTGGCATCCATGGAGAACAATGGCAGGAGCATTTATTAACCTTGAATAAATCAATTTCTTCAAAACAACTCTTTCTATCTGTTACTATGAGACATATTTCTTCCTCACTGCTACAGAGTCTATCTGGAGTCTGAACTGTCAAAACAATTGAAGACTCGTTGAGCCTGCTCTTCCCTGTATTACCTCTGTGTGTGGGAGTCAGGAGAGGGTGAGATCACTCAGTGCACAGCACAGCCCCAACAAAGACTCCTGGCTTACAGGGTCTGAACTCACATCTGTGGGTCTAACATACACACCAGAGGGAAACTGCCAGAAACAACCCCTTTTCATCCATTCTTTTACTAAGTAATTCTTCTTTTGCTATCTCTAAGGTAACTGGAATCTTTGTGCTCTTTATTGTTCAGCACATCAAATGTATCAGATAATAGTTAAGCTAGAACAATAGGAGATGAGATGCTGTGTCAGCATGTGGGCTGCAAACAGAACAAAAGACATCTTCTTAAATTCAGTATGTTCTGAAAATACAAAGTTAGTGGCAATGTTCAGCCATGCAGCAACAGGCCATAAAAGGAAAATGAGTTACTCTTAACACTGCAGTTCTTTTGTCTTTCTGTATCAACATTCTCTTGTTTCTTAAATAGCCATAACATATTACAAAGTTAGCACAGCATTTTTTTTCATTCTGAACTCAGTAAGTACCTTCACTGTTTCTTCCAGACTATTCTTCTGCAAAATAGACTATGAAACCACTAGTTGTGTTTGTTAAGTCTCACTGTACTCTTTTGTGGCTGTGGTTTACATGCTGTCCAGCAGCTACAGTGTGATTTGGAGAATGCTGAAGTCAAAAAGGCCAAAATTTGTTCAGTGTGCTGAGACTGTTATTTCATGACCACTAAGGTGGTATTTACCTTTGCCCCCTTTATCTGGTATTTACCACATTGTCTTATGAAAATTTTTCACAGGGACCTTTAATGTGGCAATGGAATAAAAGCAAACAGCAATAATAACAATGGGATGTTTTCTTTCTACCTGAAGACTAAATATAGATGAAATGAATGGAGGACTATTTTGTAGAAAATATCAGTCCAGAGCAACTATTGCCTGCTGATGTTTGCATGATTTGTAAATGTTATTACTTAAAAAGTGATTGTGTTGAAAATATATGAGAAGACAACAAAGGACAACATGGTTAGTAGGTGAACAACTATATAGCTTTACTGCAATATATATACACTGTTTGATAATATGGCTGAAGTTACATCTGAATTCCTCTGTCTGACAGATCTGATATGCAAAGGCTACAATACAACATTTGAGATATCAGTCCTCACTCTTTCAGTGAAAGCTACGGATTCTCATTTCCTCAGTAATGCTGAAGCAGTAGTACTTACACTCCATTGTATCCCTTAACTGCCCTACACGGATCAGAAGGTGCCGTATCTCCTGTTTGGTTGCTTTCAGCTGTTGCTTACAATATGGAAAATCTTACCCTCAGGAATATCCTAGGAAAAATCAGCTTTAAGAGAGATGTCAGTTTGCTTGTTTGTTTGTTTGTGTTTAATAGCAGGAGGAACATACCTGTAATGCCTTGCTACTTTTTGTTAGGTTCTAATTTATGAAACCTAAATCAGTACACTTAATTCATAGGGGAAAAAAAATGTTATTGGAAAGAACTAGTTGAACCTCTTGCTCAAATCAAAACTATATTCAGAATTAGGTTGGGGTTTTTGTGTCTGATTCAGTCAAGTTTTGAAGATATCCAAGGATGAAGACTCCATAACCTCTCTAGTTATTGTTCTAGTCAGGTCTTTTTTCTTTACATCACATTCAGTATTTCCCTGTTGTAACTTGTGCGTGTTACCCCTTGTCGTTTTACTGTGCACCTGTGGCAATTGGTTCCCTATTTTCTATAATCCCCCAACAGATAATTGAAGACAACAGTAAGATCACCCCTTAGCCATCTCTTTTTTTCAACAGATATTACTTGCTCAGACCTAGTAAGTTCCAGTCTCGTGGTGCTGCGTCAGCTTAAAATGGCACTCAGCATTTCGGTTCCCCACTGTTCAGGTCAAAACATCTTCAGGATTTTTCACTTCATGTCATGGAGATATTCTACAATTAAGATAGTATAAAGAAGCTTTAAAACATTTATTTCCATTTTGAAATACTTCTGCACTGCTCAAATAAATGGCTGAGAATGAGACTCAGGTGTCATTGTTTATTAGCGTGTGGTTAGATCTTTGCATGATGGGTAAAGCACAGTATAATTAGTATTATGAGCTGTGAAAATAATAATGTTTACTAAATTGGTGTCTAATACACCTGGACAATAAATTATGCTTATTTTCTCTCACACAAAATGTTCATCTTCATATTTACACTCCATGGGTAGTGGCTGTTCAGATAAACATTTCAATGAATCAAACTCTGAAGGGGAAGGATTGGACACAATTAGAGTGTTAACATCAGGTAGTAATTGCTGGCATAGTTAAATGTTGGTTTATTTAAATACAGCCACCAAATTATAATGGGCTCTAATGCATGGGAATGAACTGCACTCTTGTTATGCTCAGTGAATACTTAGCTATATCCTTTATGTAAACATCCTACTCACAGTAATCCAGTAAGGACCTAAGGTAGAGTCCGTTTATTTTAAGAGGTAAACCACTCAGGTTTATACAGGAATTAGGATGTGCATGCAGACACCGAGGTTTCCAATTTGAGAAAACTACAGGTTGTCCATTTCACTTCACTTTTACTCCACAGTAAAATGTGGGGTATGTTCACCTAATTATGAAACAATCTATATTCCTGATTTACATAAATATTTTAGTGTGTAATTACATGTGTTGATTTCAGTAGGACATGAGTGTGTGCTAAGTTTTAAGACTAGAAAAAGGCATACACTTCTTCATAGTAAATACTTTATTATTTGAACACTAATTAAATGTGCCTGGTACTTCCCGTGATAGATTGATTATTTTAGTTTCTCATGACCTGTAATAGTTTGGACTAAAAGTCTACATGCTGAGCATCCTACTTCTTTTTATTTGGAATTTTTTGGCCAACACAATCAGTTCTAGATGTGAATCTGTGGCAAAAAGCTTGGACCACTACTACTGGGTCTGAATTCCAGGGAGGAAGCCTTGCTCTCCTCACACGACTGGAGGATCCAGCAGCCTGCTTCATATTGAAACTGCAGCAGTCCCATGTAAGCTTTAATTACACGATTTTTGTCTGTTGTTTCTAAGGGACTTCTTCCCTTGATGCACAGGATGGGGCAGGCTAAAGCAGTGAAGTGAGATGAGAGGTGCGTGTTTTATTTAATACCTCTACTTCATTTATTGAAAACCCTAATATCTGTGTGATGAGTAAGACAGGGGACAAAAAGGTTAAGGTACTTGATTCCTCTCCTGGATATCTAAATGATTATCTTGCTGCTATGTCATTCTTATGTGCTGTGTGCTAGATGGTGACTGACTTGAGAGTTTGTAATTTTTCTGGCTATCTACCTTCCCTGTGGATCCATGGGCATATTTCTGCACTTGGAAGAGTGCAGGGTTGTGGTCTGAAATAATGTATCTCATCATTCTAAGTATTCTTAAAGATATGGTTTGTTGAATCAAATCCAATGCCTAAAATTTTAGAGTACTTTTGTTTACTTTGTTCCTGTGAATTCCATAAACTAGGAATCTTAATAGCTTTTCTTCCATTGAATCATGTTTCTGATACAGATTTTTACCACAGGAAAGACAAAAAGCAATTTAGTAATTGTCTCTTCCAGACCAGCATTTGAATTCTATGTAGTTATTACGGCAAATACTAAAAAAGCTCAAAAAGAAGTATACATTTGATGTTCTATCCATTGTGCACACTGCACAAAGTAAGGATAACATATACAAAAATATGAATATTAATGTAAGTTATTGCAATCAATGAATATCTACAATTAAAATGCTGCAGTCCAGTTTAATGTTGTTATCTCTTTTGCAGGATAAAATAGGATTTGATTCATTTAATTTAGGTTCTTAAATTTAGGCAGACATGACGTGTTCGTGGAGATCCTGAGGGGCACCTCACAATTTCCACTGGTGTACATAACACTTACTTTATGTACATAACACTTTTTTTAGGTAAACTGCTTCGTGACATAACTGAAACTTAGACCTATATCAGATATCCAAGCTAGGTTTAGTGCATACCATCCATTATTTTACCATTATTCTAAACCAGAGTTCTCAAATAGCATGGGAGACAGTAGGACATGCATATAACATGTATGAACATGCATAGAACATGCATTTTCCCAAAAAACACTCTCCACTCACATGAGTTAGGGTAAGACAAATTAGAAAACTCCCACTTTTTTATTTTCTCTACAGAGATCATTGCAAAGCTTGTCAGACTGAATATTTAATCACAAGATAAGAAATTGGAGCACAGTGCATAAGACCATTACCTAGTGACATCCATTGGGACCCTGTGTTTTAGCTTAAAGTGCATACTTTCTAAAAAATATTTCTGAGGTTATAAGGGTAAATGTTTTGGAGGAAGTTCGTGAAAACACAGGTCCTATAGGAACCATACCCTTAATCCATTGGCTTGATTCAGTTTTCAGCACGATCAGGAAAATCCCACTGCCTTTGCTTGGCTTTGGATTAGACCTCAAGGGTCATGAACTGGTTGAACTAAACAGTGGAGCAGATGCAAGCTTCCTCAACTTGCAGACCTTTCTACCAGATTTTTGTTCAAACTTGTTAGCATCTGAATCTCAGGAGTGCTTTCTGGTATATACATCTGCAGAAACCAACATATATAGCAAATGTGTAAATTATTGTCTTAAATCTCAAAGCTTATACTTCTGAAAAGGGCAACAATAATTTTCCTTTTAGGGAACTGGGTGCTACGTTCATATATACCTCCAAGCTTGAAAACCTCCTGTTTTGTGGGGTGTTTATGCACTCCTTATTCAGCTGTTGTCCTACAGTTTAATTAAGCAATATGCCACTTAAACTGAAGTCAGGCACTATGGTCAGGGTATTTTTCCTCTGACCACCGTGGAGAGTTGGCTGTTCTAATTTCATTTGTTCAAATTAATGTGTTAACTCCCTCTGAGGAGGTAAGTAGTGTGTCACAGCTTGAGGCAGGACCTCTGCACACGAATCCTTTTAGTTCATAGCAGGGTTCAGGCATGCAAATGTTGACATTTTTAAATTGTTTCCCCAGTAGGTCAAATTAGTATTACTGGCTACAAAAGAAAACACATCTACACTGATGCCTTTCACAATTAAGCTAGTAGAAATAAACCCAAATGTTTGCCATTATATTAGAAGCCATGTTAGCTGCTGCTAGAATTACATTTGTTCCAGGGACAAATAAAACAAAGCAAAATACTTTATCCTGAATATTTATTCAATAGTACAGGGAAGAGAAATAATGACAATATTTTTTGAAAACTTTGTAAAAGTTTAATTTGGAAGAAGTAGTGCGTTGGTTGCAGACTGATTGGTAATGTTCCATGGAGGCTCGGGATTCATTCATTTCGAGACCGTGAGATACCCATTCTTGAAGATTTTCCAATATATATGTGTCAATAGGAAAAAACTTTATTATCTGGACAAGGAGTCATTTTCCCAGCTATTTTACAAGTTAGTATGTACTCTGCAACCAAATGTCATTATGATGTTTTGTAATTTCTTTGTTGAATATTTCTTAGTCTTCAAACATTATAATAATGTAGAAACTTTATTGGGTATTTTGTTTTTTCCAGATTTAATCAACATCCTGCTAGGTGAAAATGAGTCTCAAAGACACACTTTGTACACTTGCTTTTAAGACTTTAAGTTATATCCACTTCTTCTGTAAATTAATTTGGGTTTACTAAAAGCAATAGAGCAACAGAGTTATACCAATTCCTATCAGCTGAAATCTGACTCTTCAGAACTTACTTGGAACCACCGAGTGTTGCTTTAATTTGGAAACACTGAATCAGTGTCCTGTTCAATTTCAGGTGAATTGCAACTTTAAAATATTACGTTTTTATTTTTTTGGCAAATCTCTGGAGTACACCATTAACCAGAATGTGTTAGTGTGTGACCATCAAGGAAAAATGTGAGTTCTCCTTTAACTTTCAGCAGGGGTTTTGTGTGAATGTTCCTCATCTGTCAACAGTGACTCATGGTATCTTGGATCAGTGTGGGCATTTGGAAGCCTGTGTGGCTGTTGACATACATATACACTTGAATATTGCACCCAAAGGAGTATTTTTTTGGAGGGAAATTAGCAGAGTTACCAGTGGACCTGCAGAGAATGAATAATATCATTGGGTCTGGAAGAGTAAGTGGAAAGTGCCCTTCCTTTTCCCCCAAAACATTCCAATTTTTAATGTGTCCTTTACATAAACCAAACTTACACTTGAGGCAACAGAACCTGTGTAAGCAATTCATTAAACTCATTGTACAGGCATGGCAATTTGGTACCAATGGAGGATGTTTCCTGAATTCAGGTGAAAAATGATCCTGTTCTAAATCACTTGAAGTGCAAAGACATGTAGAGTGTGAAACAATGAGCTAAATTAAATTTCCAATATGTTTTGTAGAAATTGTTACATTTTCATAATTCTCATTTTGCATAATAAAGAAGGCAATTCCTGCTTTCCATTTCAGTGTGTCTGGGCCATTTCATTAATACCTTCAGCCTACAGGTTATCCTCTAAAGCCTTCTGTTCTGGCAGGGATCTGTGGAAAATTATATGAATGTGATCTCTGATCTCTGTCTTGGTAAGAAAAGTGCAGGTTTTGTGGCTTGAGCAAAAAATGATATACTGATTCTCATTGATATTCCACTAGAGCCTCAGAAACATAAAACTTTCATTATTTCACTTCCCTGATGCAAAATTCCACTGAACTTTATTCCTGATGCTAACACTGAGGATAATGATGCTATTGTGTTGATGCAATGAATACACTGCCATTTATTTAGATTGACGAGACACCTAGGATCAGTCCTGTGGACTGCATCTCCTCTGCTAGTATAAAGAGAGAGGAAAATAATTTTTAAAAAAATTAACTGGGAGCAGATTAATTTGGAGCATGGTGGGCAATTACACCATCTTTCACCCCCTCCCAGTTACGTTTTCTGAGCAAAATATGACTTGCTTTTGTTACTTTTGGAATAATATTTTTACTTCTTTGGTTGTAATTTGTATGCATTTGTATGTATCTTACTGACATTTCCTGCAGAAGGTGAGAGGAGATGTAGCTGGTCATGCTGCAGTTTGGCCATTTCAGCTGAGGTTATCCACCAGGAACCCAATACAGGCTGGTTCAGGTAGGGCTGGCTGAGTGTGCTTGGAGTCAAAAAATCCTAAAGTTACTTTGAATCCCCTTCTGAGGCTCCTCTAAATAGAGCCTGATGCACCAGGTGATTTGGTGTTCAAACAAATGCAACTGTATTTACATTGACATGTCTTCAGGAAAATGAACTTGTGCTCTGAGGTCAAGCACCACAAGGTTGTATCCAAACCTTGTCATGCATTAAGCCCAGCCAGACAGCAGGTGCTACCTGAGTGCTGATAATCCACTCACTTTCCCTCTTCCATCTCCACTGGAAATTGCTGATGGGTCTTTCTGGTGTTGACTTAAAAGCAGAACAGGTTCACTTAAAATGTAGACAGTTATTTCAAAACAAAAAATATTTAGAAGGAACGGGAGGTTGAAATGCTATTGCAGAAGATGGACTTAATCAGCGTGAAATGATGCTGTTTGCAAATACTTCCACTCACCCAGGGAGGCCCCAAAGGTTTTGAGGAGGAGAGATGGGGAGGAGGAGGATGGGTCAGGGAGGTCCCATTGGCAGTATGGTCCGGGTGAGAAAGGAGTAGCAGCAGATATTTTGATCAATTACATTTCATGTCTCGCAGCTTGACTATTCTTCTGAAGACTCAAGTTGTGGCTTCACTTTTATGCACACATGACTAGGAGGGAAATATGCTGTCTCCACCAGAGTCGACATGAACACGTAATATGGGGTTTCCATAATAGGGATTCTCCATTGTAGTAGAAGATAATAGGCTTAGGTCAATCAGATAGTGATAGTTCCCCAGAATACTCTCTAAGTCTCTTACATTTTGAATTTCAGGAACTTAGTGAGCTAGAGACTGCCTCTCTAAATTTAATAGCCTTTTAAGGATTTCTTTTTCTTGATGTTATCACTCTGCCCTTTGAAACTATAAACAATTTTACCATTTACAACAGCCTGTGTCAAGAATTTCCACAGCATAACTGTGTGTTGCGTGAAGTGGATTAAGACCTTTTTAGGGAAATTTTAAAACTAACACTTTACGATATAATTTATTGGTGTTATCAGAATTACAGTTCAAAGTTGGCTTGCATATAATGAAATTTTAGGTAGAAATGCTTTCCCCCCAGCCTTTTTGAAGTATGCCCAGAATCCAGAAAATGAATGTAAAAATTGTATTTAGGGTTTATTTTCCCTTTTGAATCTCGTGTGTAATTAGGAATATCTTGTTCCTAATTTGAGTGTGTAATAATTACATTGAAAGTAGAACTAGTTTGGTTTGTGTTACCTGAAATAAATTTAAAACCTTGGTTAATAGAGCATAATTAAGCATGAGATAATTCACTTTGAGTTGAAAAAAATGTTATTGGGGCCTTTGCTGGTATTTGGTTATTAATTATGATTATGACATTTGGATGCAAATGAAGAACCAGAAATTCCTTTTCGATGTACAGAACCTAACATAACAAATTGTAGGTAAAACTGGAAATATTTGATAAATAATGGTAACTAATTTGAAGTAATATTGAATTTAATGGATACTAAATATACTCCACACATTGCAGAATCACAGCAATCAGATGTTTTTATCCATGGTGTAACTCCATTAATTTTCATTAGGGTAAATTAAGAACAAAATTGGGCATCAACACTTACTCTGTTTTGACACTGAATTCTGTGCAGGGGGGGTCGGCGGTTAAGAGAAATCCCTCCTTTGTTATACTGTGATTAAAGCACGTTAGAGAGCTGTGTGTATCTGTATATGAGCTACACAGACTTTAACTGCAGTCAGTGTTTTCAGCCCCTTGCTGAAATTCATCCAGACCCTCACCTGTTGATTAGAAGAATCAAGAGCTATCAGAAGAGAGAAGGATGTAACGTGAATTTTACTCATCCGTTCTACTAATATGAAAAGACAGTTACTCAAAGTGCTGGATATTTGATCAAAATGAAGGGTGGATCCCTCTCTGCAAAACCAAAATTTAACAGAAGGAGTGTTGATAGCTGTGTCAGAAATTGAAAATACGAGGTCACTGATTTGTACCCATATAAGAAAAGCTGGACACAGTCCATCTAAGCCAGCTGCTATATAAAATATAATGATTTACCTACAAGCAGAACCAAATAGACCAAAGTCTATTTGCATCTTATTAATCACACAACTTTGAAGAGCTGTTAGACAGATAGACACAAGAATTTCAAACATTATTTTGAAGCATAAAAAAGACCTTTTTTTGAAGCAGGTCAAATGCATTTTCTGTCATAAATCTGTCCCTGAAGTTCTGAAAACTCAAGCACTGCTTATTCTACTTTGCAATTTAGCACGTGTAACTAAATTTCCAGGGAAGCTTCCTAACCTACTGTGCATGTCAACTCATTCACCTTAGTAAATAATTTGTGCAGTTTTATATTTTCAGCTCAGTAATAAAAATAAAAATTAAAAAACCCACTTGTTTAATTTCAGACCAAATCTACTGCTGCTGGATTTTCCCTACATCACAGTATTTTAGTGTGGAGAGACACACTCTCTTGCAGCTTCTTATGCAACTGAAAGAGTTCACACCCCCACTCACTGCAGGTTACCCTCATCCTCACACTGTCTGAAATTTGACATCAAAATCCTTCACGGACCTGCCCCATAAGTCTCACCAGGAGTCAATGGTAACTTGGTTGTCAAATACCAAAGTCACACTTGAAAGTAGAACCACTGGGCTTTCTGAAAATTTCCCCTGATATCCCTAACAAACTTAGCACCTCATATTTACTAGTTCTTTCAAATGAGCTCACTTGTTTTTGAAGTACATTGGTTTGGTACCTGAAACCACGATTTCTATTAGAGTTACAAAAAACTGTAATACTCTTTACCCTGAAAAAGGTATACACTTGTAGGAGGAGGGATTTTGTTTTTAATCACAGCTGCAACTCCAGTGCACTTATTCACAATGTTGTTTCTTTTGATTCCTACTTTTCCATGATATGTGCATCATAAAGACACTGCCTAGATTTTGGGCTTTCAGGTTCAATTGTTAGGAATTTAGAATAAAGGACAGTGTTTTTAAAAGATGAATGAGAAAAAAAAAAAAAATGAACTGACCTTCTCACTAGGCCAGCTTTTCAGAAAGGAATTTTCGAAAACATCATGGTATTTTAAGTAGTTTGATGCTTAATAGTGCCGAAACATCTTGACAGGTTTTGACATTACCCAGACATTTTTATTTTAATCTGATTTTTTTTTTTTTTTTAAATAACGGTTCTTTGGCAAAGGAACTGACTTTAAAAATAAGTGAATAAACCTAAAATTTTTCAGATTGTACTTGTGCAAAAAACAGAATATAGATATTTTATCTTTGCATTGAGTATATCTGACTTTCATTATCCTGATTATGACAAAGTATAGTCATACCACATGAGCTGACTTCAAAGTAGCTTGTCTGCTTAGCCTGGTGTAACACCCTAATCATTTGAACATGCAGCTTCATCAAAGCACAATTAGATGAGGAGCAGAATCAATTAATCTTTGCTTGCCTCTTAGCCAGTGTTGTCAGACACGAGTACTTGAGCAAGTTTCAGGCCAGCTCAGGTGTGTCTATACCGCAGCATGATCAATATTTTGAGCAAGCAGGTGTGCCCATAGAGCAACAGTTCCTCTCCTGCTTTGCTTTTGTTCTGTGAGAAAAAGTTCATGAATTGGAAATCTGTATCTTGATTTTTTGGGGAACAGACAGCAAGTAAAAACTGTGCTTCATGCTATGCTTGGATCCAATGTGGATAGGCCAAGCAGAGGATAGGATGTGACAGTCTTCCCATCTTGTCCCCGCTTAGCCAAATGAAATACCCTGGGAAAACAACTATCTGTGCTATTAGTCATTGAAAAGGTGTTCAATGCTCTGTGATATGATTTTTAATGAGCCAGTGGTGGTGCTGTTCATAGATAAGGTAACCCTTGAAGTGACAACTACCCACAATTTCACTTTCTTGATACCAGTACTGGTTCTGCTCGCTGACGACCAAATTACCAGCAGTATCATATAAATGGTTGAGAACTGATCAACTGCTAACTGGTTCTGATAACTGAGTGGCTTAATGGGATTTAGCTGTCTGTTTACCTGTGCTAGCTCAGAAGATGGTGCAATTTAGGGTCACGCAGTACCACATTGGGCTAACCAAGCTCATTGAGGATATATTACCCACAGCAGGAAGATAAGGTAATATGCCTACTGTGTTTGTACTATTTGAGTTAGCATGTTTAAAAGCCATTCTCACTAGCTCAGTATTGTGAAATACTATTTTGCTACATTTTATAAAACCTCGAGAGTTACAGATGTTGCCATTAATAGCTGGAGCTCATTGGTGTACTGCATAATTTCCATTATTTCTCCTGTGCATTCCTTAAACCAGTACAAATGGGTGCCAGCAAATCACAGAATAACAGAATGGTTGGGGTTAGAAGGGACCTCTGGAGATCATCCAGTCCAACCCACCTGCTAAAGAAGGTTCACCAGAGCAGATCACACAGGAATGTGTCCAGGCGGGTTTTGAATGTCTACAGAGAAGGAGACTCCACAACCTCACTGCGCAGGCTGTTCCAGGGCTCTGGCACCCTGAAAGTAAAGAAGTTTCTTTTCATATTCAGATGGAACCTCCTGTGCTTCAATCTGCAAAGATGTTACCCACTCAAATCTTAAAGCAGCTAATATTTTCTTAGACAGATAACTGATCAGTAAAATCAGATCCTGATCTCTTTTCACCATTATATATTTCTGCCTGATTCATCATACTCAAAAAAATTTTATAGGTAATATCAATTACCTGTGATTTTGTAATGATGTTGTGCTTAAATACCTGTGAAGTTCATGGTTAAATATGTGCCATAACCTTTCTCGCAAAGCCTAATTCATAACATGGGATGATGCAATAATTTTATAAATAGATGAACTCAAGGTTTACAAGTCTTTGGTTAGCTCAGAAGTTAGTATTTCTCATGTTTTATAAGAAAAACTGAGCAATAGGGATAATTTTGAATCACTTTCACAGTCAAAAAGGACAAATAATGCAAATAATTAAGGGAAAACAGATTGGCTGAATGTTTTACATCTTTGAAATATCATGTGGCCCTTTCAATTATTCAAATCAAGAACACTTTAAGGACTGTCATGCACCTAAATAGCGTTGACATTAATGAGCTAAAATCTTCTCTCAGTTTTACAGTATAAAAAACATATGCATCAGTATTTTGAAGTCAAAGGAATCCATGCTTATGCCGGTGTAACTGAAACAAAACATTGATGCAGCATTCTTCCTTCCAAGTATCTGGTTTTAATCAAACTATATTCATGGCCTTCAGGTTTTCTTCGCTGCAGTGGAAGGTAGGCAGGAGTGTTTCATTTAAAATGCTTGGTTTACATCATGAGTGCACTAAAACCTGTATATCTTGTCCTAGCTACTTCTAATTGATAAATTGTAATGAAAACAAAGTTCAGGGAACTTGTGATCTACATGTTCTCTCAGAAACAAAAGGTTTACAGCAAAAAAAAGACTTTTTTTTTTTTTCTCCCTCCAGTAGAGTTCAGTAAAACCAGGTGATTGGCAACTGTTATGATAAGGTAGATGAAGAGGATGAAAGCTAGAACTGATGGAACAGCTGTGAGAGGCTCTGTTCCAATTGTATTTTGATTACTGATAAGATAACCCTCCCTTTTCTCCCAGTGATTTATCTCATTCAAATTACAATAACACTGAATTGCCATCAACAACAAATGCTGTGTAGTTTCAAGTTTATCTGGCTTATAATGTAGCAAAAAAACAAAGGTGCTGATTACAAAAGTTTTCTTGTTACATTTCTAAAAATGGATAAACCGCTTACTACACTATGTGAACTCATACACTTTATAGACCTGTTTTTTGTTTCACTTCAGATAAAAATGATCATTTTCAGACATTCCGAAGAACCGTAATTCTAAAATTATGTGAAAGCATCAGTTTTTGAGGTTTTTTTTAAATAATTTTGTATGTCTTATAGTTTCTGCTCCTACTATGAAATCAAATGTTAATTGACAAAAATACTTTGTAAATGTTGGAACAGTTTGCATATTACTATAAGACTGATAGCTTGACCACTTAATGTAAAGCATTTAGCAAAACAAATGTTGCTACTTTTTTTTTGTTGTTTCTTCTCAGATGAAAGATTAAACAATAGATACATTAGGTGTCTTTTGTTTTATTTCATTACTTTGTAGAAGTTTGAATTATACTGTAGACTGTTAGCAAGATTCTTATTTTTAATTAGAGTGGGTGGCTGAACAATCCTCCTCACTAAGGGCTAAGTACTGAGGTGTTCGTGATGTCTGAGGTATAGATGAAAGAAAATAATTGAGGTATGAAGTAGTCAAATCCTGGGGGTGGGTGGGGGTAGGGGAAAAAAAGTAAAAAAAGTTATCCTTTAGGCCATTGGCCATGTTACTAAGCATTATATTTGGGATGGGGTTGAGCTCACCTTATTTCACATACTCAACAGGCACCCATCTGAGTTCATTCCTGTCAACTTTTATAGTACATCCCACTGACATGTCCCTCTGTGTATATGGCAGCTGGTGTCTCTTTCAGATGGGGAACAGTCTTAAAACAAATCTGATGCCTTTTCTCTGCTTATGGCCCTAGTTTTGCCCAGTGAGTGCTGCTGACTAATGCCTTGCAGGAATCTGTCTTGATTTCCTGCCAGTCCCTGCCTTTTACTTCCTCATCTACACTCAGAGCAATAAAATGGGGAAGTTACAGGAGAGGCTGAAAGTTAAAATAGCCACTTCTTTCCTTGCATGCTAGAATTAGTATCTTAGAATGCAGTAAATAGTCACTCAAAGAGTAATGACTAACTCATATCCACGATTATTTAGACATACATGTTGATATGCAAAACAGACAGAATATGCATCTGTGTAAGCAACAAATGCATGTGCAAACATGCTGCCACCTGATACTCCATAGCCAAAGTAAAAGCCTGGCGAGAGAAGAAGGAAATGTTCTAGCATGACATTGTGGGAGGCATTGCTCACAATTCAGCAAAATCCGTGTTTGATGGCATAATACGCATTGACTCATCTTTTATCTACTTCTGGGAGATATGCAGTGAGATCTTATCATTGCTGGCAAAGGATTGAAGGTCGAGAATTTTGTGCAACCAGCAACCCACTCATTTGATTCACAAACATGTTATGACGAGCAGAGCTGCCTGTATAATCCAGTCACTGTGTGGAGTCACCAGTAGTAGGACAGGGCCAGATCCAAATCCTAGTGAGGAAACTGAGGGAGACCTTTCCTCTGATTTTTCTAGAAATTGTTATGAACCTTTGATCCTTATCAACAAAAATAATCTTAGCTGGCATGTTATTGTGAAGTCTATAACAGGAACGCAGGCCAAAGCTCACAAATTTTCTAACTTTTTACATAGACAAACTCCCTTTCACTAAAAAGATAGTTTGGCTGGCAGTAGATAAGTAAAAAACAAGATGGTTTTCTTTTGTTATGTTCTCCTCTTGACAAACTCTGCTGAAGGAACACAGACATAAAACAAGGTTTACAGTAGAATACCAACCATGGATAAAATAAACCTCAGGATATGCCTGACTGTATTCAGCTTAGCTATAGCTGTGGTTTTCTGGCTTATTCTTTAATGAAAAAAGTGTCATAATAATAAACCAAATCTACATTCCTTGTGCATGCATATCTCATGAATTTTACTGCAGGAATTTGGCCCTCTGTGTATACATACTATTAAGTTGTGATTCCATTAGGAAATTAAATAACCATGTATTAAAAGAAGGGCAAAAGTTGGAGACTGGTTTTCTTCTGTAAATTTGCCAGCTTGGTCTGGCAAAGTGAGTGTTCTGACACAAGTCAGACTGGATCAACAGAATCATCAGTCATTAGAAGAAAGACCATGCAAAGTTCACAGAAAGGCACATTGAAAAAGGTCAAATACTTCAAGCTTGGACACTGGCAGAGAAAGAAGAGGAAGATGGAGCAAGCAAGCCAGGACTGTGAATTAAAGGCATTTAAAATTCAGTGGTTAGTAGGAGATTCTAGCCCACAAACCTTGAGAAACATCAACGTCCAGCTGGTTTCAGTAATCATCACATGTGAAAATTCATTATAATATGGTGGTTTTGAAGATATGGTACATTTCAAACCGTTATTTTTGGTCACCTGCAACACTCTTAATAAATGTGGGAAGCAAGAACCAATAACAAAAGCAATGGAGTCTTTATTACTTTCAAAATATCACCACCCAATCTAAATCTGCCTCATACAGCATTTTATAGACACTTCTACAGTCATAATGTGCAGTGGTTATCTTTATGCGGTTCATTCATTCCTGTTCAAAACAACAGGTATGACTACAGCTGAGGATGTGTCAAAAGGAAATAAGAAAATGCTTTCTAAGCAATTACTGAAGAAATGGTACTTGGCTGCAACAACTGGCGGGGTAATGCTACCATCTTTGCAATAAAAATAACTGAACAAAGTGTAGAAGAAGTATAAAAATGACTTAAAGTACAGGCAACCACTCTCTGTTTGCATAGGTCATGGACATGCCAAACTTTAATAAGAACAACAAATGGAAAATAATTAGGGTATGCATAGTAGACAATATTAATTTAATTGACTTATTGAAGGCATTCATCAGGTTCCTCTTGTCATTGCAATGTAATCTTTGTTGTAAATCTCGGTTCGTTTTAGCACTGATCAGCCACGTACCTTGCCAGCATGACTTATCAGCAGTTAACAGGCTTGATGGATGTCAGTGCCCTTCTGGGAGTCTGCCCTATCACTGCTATTTCTGTCATTCTCTCATCAATAGTCACTGGCTGGATACTGAAAAGACACTGGGTGGTAAATGCTTTGAAACTAATGAATTTGAGGAAGTAGAATACTTAATTTGTATTGATTGTGCAAATGCCATTGCTTTGCTCTTTAACAGCCCTTTCCAGAATGTCATAGGAAGCTATATTCATCACTGGAGGAATACCTGCAAGTTAGAATAAACACCAGAGAAACTGATATTATTTAGGTTTTCACCTCTTAGTTGTGATGTAACTCAATCCTAACTAAATTAGTAGTGAATGAGAATTATCAGCACCCAAATGATATTTTTCCCCTCAACCTGTATTCTCAACCTGATTCCTGATAGGGAGAAACCTGATTTTACATGATTTGAAATACATTGCTTGGAATATGCTCAGGACTAATCTTTTGGGTAACAGACCCTGGAAACCTGGTCATCTCCTGCAAAAGTCAATAATGGGACAATACGACAAATATAGGATTAAAACACAGGAGAAATGCCCTAGTCTTAGAGAAGGCAGTGGGACTGATCTTTTAGTTTGACTTAAAAATTCATGTTCACACACAAAAAAATCTCCACCAGGATTACCTCTAACATTGTTGTGTATTCTAAAGAGTCACAGAAAATTAAAAGAAAAAAATATATATTTTTCTGCACAGCTACACCTGGTCGTTTTAAGTTATACTGAGGAGACATATGAACAGTGAAGATGATGATGTAATTTACTTCTGGCCGTAGTAAGCCTTCACTCCAATTTTATGATCTGGCATTTTCATTAATATTAGAAAGAAAATAAAACATCGATCGCCATCCATAGAGGTGAATAGAACTTTGTGTTAGCCAAATCATATCAGGCTTGTTTTAAACCAAGTACCTGTGGGCCTAACTGATCTTATTTCCATTTATATCAGTTTTACATTTGTAGACCATTGACTTCAGCAGACACTTGTTTTAACACCACAGCCACAAAGGACAGAATCATACGTATGTGAGTTCAAACCAAGAAAGATGAAAAAGTTACAAAGGTTTTTGACAGCTATATTATAAGAAAAATGATCAGATACAGATGACAGCAAAGCATTTCTAGCCAAGAGAGTTCTAAGACAAGTTAAGCAATCAATCATCTGCATCACTCGCTATTCAGCGAGTCGACATTCAACATCTGAATCAGTCATTACAATGTAAAGAGAATTAGTAAAGTCTCTAACAAAATGCAAATAAGTGAACTGGAGGACAATACAGTCAAATTCTAGAACTTGGCAGCAAGCCAGAAGAATTATTTTGACAAGACTGCTTGGGGTGATTTGATTTCTTTGTTATATTAGAAAAAAAAAAAAAAAGAAAAAAAAAGAGAGAGAGCACTTGTCTTGAGCAGCACAAGTTTTAAAAAGTATACTGTAATACAAATTTATAGTTATATTTAAGCAGAAACAAACAAACAAACATAGAATAAGGAACAAAATATATTGCATATTCTGACACTTTGCTACACCACTAATAAAGTAACTCTTATTGGTGCTAGTGAGAGTTTTTCCAAATAAGTGCAAAGAACACTGGGGGAAAGCCAGTCTGAAAGGTATGTAATTCTTAATGTTATTTTTGTATTCGTTTAATATGTTGCTTGCTAATTCTTGCCATTGTATAATATCAGCCTGCTTCAATATCCACCTGGTATGAGTGAATGTGAAAAATAGTATTAATATCTGTGGGACTGGTAAATTGCAGGTGCTTAAATTCTGTAAAATCATGAGTACCACTGTCATGTAGGTCCAAAAATGCCCCACCTAACATCTTCCCTGTTCTGGTTAAAAAAAAAAAAAAAAAAAAAAAAAAAAGTAGGAGTGGGAGGGGGAAAGGAAAATTAGTTTAAAAAGAAAATTAAATATAAGCTTCTGTTTTAAAAGCAGTTTCATCTTCATTTTTAGGAGCATTCAGGATACTGTCTTACACTCACTCATTGATTGGAGTAATGGTGAAAAATGAAAGTGATTTTACTGAAAACCAAAAAGTCATAGGTAGCTCCACTGTTAGGCAAATCCTAGATATATAGGCATTTGACAGCTGTTTTGAGAAGAGGGACATGTGTCCTTGGCTTGCAAATATGACAGAGCTAACACAAACATTAGATTCCTGGAGGTCTGGCTGTGTCTCTAACCATCAGCCCTTGGATCCTGCTGTATCCGCTCCCTTCCTCATCTGTCCTCATGGGCGCTGGGTGAGGAGCTGCACTGGCATTGATGGGACTGCTCCTGCTCCTGAAACTGCCTCTTTGCCTCCGTACATCACAAGGTCGGGACTTGAACCACATAGGATTTGTCATCACAAGCAATGTTTCTTATCGATGACTTGCTAGTGCAGGCATGCCTTGAAATGATAGAGATGGTTTGGCTTTGGTCTCAGTATGAATGCAGGTAGACAGGAATAAAGAAAGAGTGTTTTCACTAAAGTTTATACTAATATGGTCTGTATTATCTTACAGAAAAAAAAATATTTGTATGTGGTTTCAGGAAAATGCATGCGTCTTTGTTAATGTTTGTGAATAGCAAAGAGGATTCCGTGGATCCTTGTACTTAAAAAAATCCTTTCCTTAGCAAGTGCAAAGGCTCTGTGAGGAGTATGAGAACTAGAAAATTATTCTTGAGGTTAAAGAGAAGCAAAATTACCTTCTCTAGTTTTATTCTTGTGATGGGCAAACCTACAATTTCAAGCAAAGGAACAACATACTGCCTGTGTCTGTAAGCTGGGAGGATAATAATACATGTAACAGTAGATTGTACATGTTATTTTATCTCATCAACTAGTCATTCTTATCCCCTTTCTCATAACTTACAGATCTATATGAAATAGTTTTGCGCACTGGAAGTAGGAGATTTTATATTTAGATGTGTTTTTTGTCAGCTGGTCATCCTTGGGTTTATCCTTGTAAATCTCATTGATTGAACAAAATTGAACTTTGTCCAGCAGTTGATGAGTTACATGGATAGAATTTTACTGCCTAAAACCTCATACAGGATTTTAATTGATTTCAGTGATGTTTTGACCTTTGTTTGTGCAGAGTTGAATCTCACAAGTAGTTTGGGTTTGAGTACTTGAAATAAAAACAACCAGGGGCCCAGGTACATAACTCTTTCACTGGTTTCTATTCCATAAATATGAATTCCTAAAATGAAATCCTTACAAGTTAAAATATAAGTCTGTATTTTATTTAACCATATTAACAAGGGAAGTATTACATTTATCTTACAGAAATGTTGGAATCCAACAATATAATCAATTTCAATGGACTAGCTAATAGCTCCAGTTACCATACTTTCCTCTTGGATGAAGAACGGAGTCGGCTGTATGTTGGAGCAAAGGATCACATATTTTCTTTCAACCTGGTTAACATCAAGGAATATCAAAAGGTACTTTCATTCCTGTTTTGTACAATGTAAATACATATTTTTAATGTCGCAGAATTGTTATTACTCAGACTGTATTGGGCACTGTATGAATTATGTGGTGAGTTTTTGGATGTCAGGAATACTAGTACAACAAAAACATTTGCTGACTTTATGAAGAGAAATTTATAATGAGCCTATAACCTATGATTGTATAATCTACAATACTTCTTTTCAGGCTATAAAAAAGTAAATATGTGAATAATCAGCTGTTTCCCAGACAAGACATCCATGCTTACTGCTAAAATACCCCTAAGCAGCTATCGTGACAGTTTTCACAAAAAGGCCTTATTACTCTGTATTAATTAATTTGCAGATAGAAAGAAGCTGTTTAGGAGTCCAACTGTTGATTTCTCTCCTTTTACCCAGCACTTGTAGGCACTCTGCCTCTGTTGCTTTCAAATTAAAATAGATGCAGTATTAATAAAAGGAATAAATTAATAAAAGCTTGTCATTCTTGATGGAGAGTAAGAGTCGATGGCAGAATTAAAAGCTGACAAACGGTTCAATGATGCTCTTTGGTTGGAGTCTAAATAAATAATTTCGTTTTTCATTTGTTATAATAAAGTAAGGTAAACAATAGGTTGGATGTTTTATTTGTCATGTTTAAGTATTTTGATGCCACATTTTAAAATCCAGGGAGCACCCTTTTATGAGAAATATATTGCTTCAATACCCAGGGATTTTTTTTTTGGTGTTCCTGACCTTTTGCCCGTTTGACTATTAGCTTCCTAAGATGATAGCAATAAATACCTTATGTTTTCAGTTCAGAGGGAAGACAGGCTATTCATTTGTATTCTCTAAGGAAAAAGGATAAAAGAAAAACTTGGTATTTTCTTTTCTATTCTCTTTAGAGCAGCTATAAAGGAAACTAGCTATTTATTTGAATTCTCTGAGGGACTGATAGCTTAATGTGCAAAACATCTGGAATAATTAAAGGAAAGAAGGTGTTTCCATTGCAGAAAACAGCTCTGTAGAATGGGAGGAATTGTATCTTACATATGTATGTATTCAGATACCTTTAGGTTACTATTTGAAATTACATGCATATATTACGATATTAAATAAAGAATTGCTGTTGGTAACATGGAACAGAATATTGGCAACAGACTTAAAGAATGGGCTTACAATTTAGACTTTGGGTTTAAGAATAGGCAAAAGGCTTAAAGAATATGGAGATCTGCTTATTAAAGACAGGAGGGTCACAAAAGAAACTTTAGTCAAAGTTACAATACAGGCAGTGCTGCACTTGAGCTCAAACTTCCCCAGTTGTTTCTACCATCTAAAAAAGAACTAAGGTTTCTGTTTAAATGCTCATTACAAGATATGATTCCAAAGGAACACAATTCACAAAGCCAGATTTTCTAGACTATTAGCTGACTTTTATACCAAATTAAAGGAAAACATTGTGCTGTGAGAATAAATAAAGACAATACCTAGCCATTCATTTTATGGATTAGAATACTCATTTGAATAATATAGAAATCTTGCCCAAAACTTGAACTGAATTTGAACTGGTCCTTTTGGGAGACCTCAGAAGTTTGGTTAATGTTTTTCAACCTAGTAAATTTAAATATTCACATGTCTCTGCACATTTTAAGCTGAGAATAGAAACAGGAAGTAGCAGGAATCCTTTGAGAGAGAATGCACTCATAAAATTTTCAGCCTTATTTTATAGACTTAAGATGTTCAATTGCTGTTTGGATTTCATTAGGTTTTAAGAAAATTTTGAATTTAAAAAAACATGGTTCCAAACGGTATTTTCAAATGCCATATAAAATGTCTCCTTCAGCCTCTTCTGTAATCCAATCTTTTTTCTTTTCTTTTTGAATACTTTGCCTTTTACTTTCTTTTAACAAACTATATTGTACATCAAGGCTGAAATCCAGACTTATGGCTATTCATGTTGCATTATCTGAGGCTCCCAAATGAATAGCCTGGCATTTTATGGGAAGATCATGTTTTATTCTATATGTAATTCCTAAAAGCTTTTCAGAAAAAAAACATGAATAATTGACTGTGAGGGTCTCTGGATTTTCTCTGTATGAGGTGAGATCCATTTTCTGCTAAGCAAACCGTACAGTAAACCTAGGTTTAACTTTACTTGTGAAAGAGTAGCTCTATAGGAACAGCATAAATATTTCCATTTTGATGGTGTGATACTTCTTAAATGCCATAACCTCTTCTTTATAATTTAATTAACTAAACCTAGTAAAAGAGTGAACTAGTAGATACAGTGAAGAGGCAAAGACCTAATTTCTGATGCTGTAAGTAATGTGAGATCGTATTTTCTCATAGATCCAATTTATTGTTAGGAAGCATCTGCAGTTTTTTGCTCTCAGTCTTCATTCCTTTACATCACATTGAAAGTAGGGAAAGAACACTCACTTAATAGAGTGTCAACTCTCTTATCATTAGTATTCAAGATTCACTGCTGAGATTTGCAATACAGACTGTATTTTAAAATTGTTTTTACTGTGATTCCTGTTATCCCTATTTTGCTCCTATTATTTCATTTATTTGTCATCAAATTTTATGGAAGAAAAAAGAGAAAAGAATGGGGAAAACAGAAACTGGGTCAAGACACTGTAGCATTTGGTCTGCAATTTTTGATTATTGAAGCATGAAATAACACAACGTGATTTTTGTTCTGTGTCTTTAGATTGTTTGGCCTGTATCTCATTCCCGAAGGGATGAGTGCAAGTGGGCTGGAAAAGATATTCTGGTAAGTACAAATCTTTTTAGTATTTTTTTTTCTTTTATAAAACATTGTAAATATTTTGTCTTATTGTGTTAATTCTTAAACTATTTTTCCTGCTCTGTAAGGTTACACATCTGGTTGTAACTTCAGTCTTGAGTTATCTCAGCTTTCTTATTCAGAATAGCGAAATTTTGTTTTTGTGACCAGGGGTTTAAATTTATAAATGGAAATCATGCAAATGAAACAGAATTTATCTGCCAAAAGAAAACAAACAAACAAACAAAAACCAAAATAAAACAAGAAAGACAAGGGAGGAGAAACATCAGAACAAGAAATATTAACCCTTGTATACTCATCTCCTGATCTCAGAGTACATAATATTTTGACCTATTTTTGCCCTGCTCCAGGTCCCAGTCCTACAGTGAGTTCCAAGAAGTGTTTTCTTTTTGTGGCTTCTCTCTAGAGTCAGTGGATTTCCCTGAGATCTTTCCTGCATGGAGTTCATAGCAAGATTGAGGTCAAAGTGGTTTTAACATTCTACATCATTTTGGGTGCCTCAGGAAAGATACTGTTACACTAGGCATAATTTTCTGTACATTTTCCCTCATTCCTGTGTACATCTTGTTGCCTGTATTTATGAGGTAAGAGAGACATATCAGTAGCCCCCAAATAATAATCATTCCACAGTGATAATAACTGTCTTCTTTATAAGAACAACATAGGAAATGGGAAGACAGGGCTGAAGAAGGGGAAAAAAAGATAAAAAATACATGTATGCAATAAGGCAAACAAATACTTGCATAGCGTAGCCAAATGGGAAATCATTGTGGTTGCCAAGGTATAACTGAGAGTGCAACTTGGCCCCGTGTGTATATGCTATTGGCCTGATTTTCAGAGATGATTCTGTAAAATATTCATAATGCCAACCATATGCCTCTAGAGATCTCCGTTTGAATAATTTCCTAGGTCATAATAAAAATAGTTTCATCAGTCTTTACCTAGGCCATAGAGGACAGTTGTCTTCATAAAAAGCCATTTGGGAACAATAGAGGTGGATTAGGTAAAAACTAAGAAATATAGGCTAAGCTATATATGTGAAGGGACAGCTAAATTGCCAGAGACTTGGGCTATCTCATTACATAGAAATATACATTTAAATTAAACCATCTTCCTGGTAAAAAATAATTTGCAGGAGTACATTGCAAGGTGAAGACTAGAGAATCTAATATTCAAGGTTAAAAAAAAAATAAGGCTAATGTTAAATGTCTGAGCAAATTAACTAACCTTGAATATTGATCTTATACTAAGTATTATGATATTGCATTAAGTAGATTTTATAATAGCTGGGGTTGAAACCTAGAAAATTAATAAGTTATTCAGTGCTTAGAATTAAAGTATACTCTTTTATTTTTGAATAATTATTTTTAGAAATTCACAATAGTAAGAAAGACTGTTTTATACATTGCACTAGGCTGATTCAAATCCATTCATTGTAAATAGTGACACTATTATTCTGGAGTGAGCTGTTAAGTTCAGGTCCCCATCCTCTGACTGTTTATGTTGTAACTATTTTATTCACCCTGGTTTCTATGATATTAGGGCAACTACACCTGCTAATAACGAGTAAAAAGTGAAGCCCATACCGTAGCCCAGTGCAGTGTGTGACCCTGGTGCATCAGCTGCTTTGTATGATCCTGTGCGTTAGAAGCAATTCTCCCATGAGCTGATGGAAAAGAATAAAGCACAATAGGAGCACAGAGTTCAAGACATAGTGCAGCTCAAACTGAGAATAACAGTAGTACAGCCCAATGTTGCTAGAATCAGATAATTTGTTTTCATAAATATTTTTCATATGTATGGGTTGTTGGGGATGGTTTTGCCTTTTTTTTTTTTTTTAATATTTAGAGTTCTCTACAAGTGTAGATGAGAAATAAAAAAACCAATAAATAAATGCATAGGTCATATCTAATGTGGGTCCAGTTTTGGCAGGCAACTAGAATGACTTAATATGTAACTTAGTTTGTTCAGGTCATCATCTTTGAATATTTACAGATATCTATTATTGCCATAAAACAGTGCATTATAAAGCATTTAATGTATCTGCTTTAACTGTAATTACAGATAAAGATTACAAATCATTTAAGAAACTTATTATTCCTCCCTCATTTATTCCTTAAAGCCATTGTCAGTACCTTGGGAGTGTGAAATGTAAAGGCCATAAAAATAACTCAACAGACTCTCATTAGAGAGAACAAGACAAATAGAGGACAAATAAAGTGGCATATAAAATGTGCTTGATTTAATATTGCTTTCAGCATGCACCATTGCTAAGGTGTTAGATACTCTCGATTTCTGATGGTTTGAAACTTTCTGTGTGACAGTCTGTACTTCTACTTCGAAGTCTTTTTTAGAAAAACATTTTTAAATTATTGATCTCCAGGGGAAGTCAGTGCTGAAAATGCAGGTCCCCACTAATAGGCCAGGTGCACTTCAGCAGCTGCAGCGCAAGTGTAACCCCAGTGCTGCCCCACTGCTAACCTCAGCCACGACCTCCGAGATTTCCTCTCGTAATTATAAGAGGTAATTTACTGTCGTTTTCACTCCTTCAGAGGGATTCCTTATACTGATGCTGCCAATCACGCCAGTCTAGGCACAGCAGGTTTGTAGCTCGGGACAGTCCACATGGGATTTGAGGAGAGCAGCCGACTTGGGCTGTTTCTGCTCTCCTGATATCCCTTTTTTGCTTAAGGAATCGTTTTCATTTCTGTTTCTTAAAGGGCTTAGTATATGTTAATTAGTTAAGCTTTACTCGCTATATAGATGGATAAATCCTTTAAATGATGCTGCTTTTTTTCACATGGGTAAGCTGAGAAGAAGGTCTGAAAGATTCCCCCAAGCAATGCGATATTTACTGCAGGACTTCTGTGACAGAAGTCAACTGCTACACTTTCCCACAAGATATAGATTTTTTTCCAATAAAATCGTAATTACTGTCACATGTAAGTACTTAGTACTACAATATATTTCCATTCCCTCACTACGGAGTATCACAAGCACTAAAGTAACATTGTTCATGACTATGAATAACAAATAAGATATTTGCTTATGTAATTCAACTGAATGAGCAATTCTGTGAGGATTTCTTTCTATTCTGGACTTCAATCTCTCATTTGATCTATTTTGGTTGCTGTAAGTCCCGTGAATATTTCTCACAATTCCTGGCCAGACCTTGGTAATGATCAAAGAAGACAAACTCTCTACAGAATACTCAGCTTTTGTACTGAACTTACAGTACAGACATGCTGCTAGTCTTATCCCTCACTAGTGAGCCTCAATATTTGGATTTTAAGATCTCACAGGCACCTGGGATCCAGCAGAAACACATGGCAACCTCTGCATTACATATGGGTTAAATAATAGGTAACTGCCAAAAAAATGTGGCTACAGTTCCACTCTGACGTTCCTGGGATGCCATAAACCAGCAAAGCAAAGCTTGGGTGATTTACAAAAGTTAGCAGAAACTCTAGTTACTTTTACAGGTAGGGATAGCCTCTTGACTAGAAAACTCATCTAGTCCTTAAACAATTAATTTACTATTGTTTTAAAAGTTTTGGCTACTGTTCATTCAATACATATCTACACTAGATTTGGCTGAGGCACCGTCACAGTAGTTGATGTGGCACACAATTAATCAGAGAAATCCCTGTTAAAGGATATGATTGATTTCTCCAACTTGAAAGCTTTAGAGACGTGTTTCTGAAGGGCACCTTAGGATGCTATTTTCAAATGTGATTTGACTATCAGATTTATTTAGCCGCTTCTAAAGAACCCAGCTAAAATTGTTGGAATAGTCCCTTCTGGTCTTGACATGTATAAATATTTAACATTTCAATGGATACTTTGACAAAGCCACCACATAGGACAAGCTACAGGAAGACAGATATTTATACACACTTTGCATGCTGTATGAAATCAGCTTCTCCCTGGCTGTTTCTGGTGAGAAATAAATGTTGACATGCAAACAGATACAAAGAGTAGCAAGTACTTTTGCTTGGTACCAGCAAACTTCTACATATGCTCTGTCACATGAACAAACGTCCATCCAGAGAGCTACACTTTCATGTCATGTCCTGAACAGCTAAAGTGTATCAGCACAGTCATGTGTGTATTAGCACTTGACTGTATTATAATTTATAAGAGATAGACACCTACTTGCCTACATAATTGCCATTAAATTTTACCTAGTTATTAACTCTTCCATGAATTCAACTGTGATTGACTTTTTTATACTTGATAGTTCCCTTGGTGGTCATTTGGAATCACTTTAGATTGAAAACTTACACCCAGTTAAGAAGAAGCAAGACTCTTTACAGCACACATGATATAGCTGTATTCTCTACGTGCTTCTTTGCATTTCAGTGTGGCTGCCACTTAATTATTGAGTTTATAGTTCATGCAGGTAAAATCACATTGCTGTAATTTAATTCACCATCTCATGGAGGAGTTTGCTTTAGTCGATGAGGACTGGGTTAGGGAACAATTAAATAGTCTGGATATCCATAAATCCCTGGGTCCAGATGGGATGCATCCGCGGGTGCTGAGGGAGCTGGCTGAAGTCATTGCTAGACCGCTATCCATCATTTTTGCCAAGTCTTGGGAAACGGGAGAGGTGCCCGAGGATTGGAGGAAAGCAAATGTCACTCCAGTCTTTAAAAAGGGCAAGAAGGAGGACCCGGGTAATTATAGACCGGTCAGCCTCACCTCTGTCCCTGGGAAAGTAATGGAACAGCTTATCCTTGGTGTCATCTCAAGGCACATCAGGGATAAGAGGGTCATTAGGGGCAGTCAGCATGGCTTTACCAAGGGTAAGTCATGCTTGACCAACCTCATAGCCTTTTATGAGAATGTAACAAGGTGGATGGATGATGGCAGAGCAGTGGATGTGGTCTACCTTGACTTCAGTAAAGCCTTTGACACAGTCCCTCACAGCATCCTCACAGCTAAATTGAGGAGGTGTGGTCTAGACAATAGAGTAGTGAGGTGGGTTGCAAACTGGCTTAAAGAGAGAAGCCAGAGAGTGGTGGTCAATGGTGCGGAGTCCAGTTGGAGGCCAGTATCTAGTGGAGTGCCTCAGGGGTCAGTACTGGGGCAAATATTATTCAATATTTTCATTAATGATTTAGACGAGGGAATTGAGTGTACTATCGGCACGTTTGCTGATGACACTAAGCTGGGAGGAGTGGCTGACACGCCAGAAGGCTGTGCTGCCATCCAGCGGGACCTGGACAGGCTGGAAAGTTGGGTGGGGGATAACCTGATGGAATTTAACAAGGGAAAGTGTAGAGTCCTGCATCTGGGCAGGAACAATCCCAAGTTCCAGTATAGGTTGGGGCATGACCTATTAGAGAGCAGTGTAGGGGAAAGGGACCTGGGGGTCCTGGTGGACAACAGGATGACCATGAGCCAGCACTGTTCCCTTGTGGCCAGGAAGGCCAATGGCATCCTTGGGTGTATTACAAGGGGGGTGGTCAGTAGATCGAGAGAGGTCCTCCTTCCCCTCTACTCCGCCCTGGTGAGACCCCATCTGGAATATTGTGTCCAGTTCTGGGCCCCTCAGTTCCATAAGGACAGGGAACTGCTGGAGAGGGTCCAGCGTAGGGCAACAAAGATGATTAAGGGAGTGGAGCATCTCCCTTATGAAGAAAGGCTGAGGGAGCTGGGGCTCTTTAGTTTGGAGAAGAGGAGACTGAGGGGTGACCTTATTAATGTTTATAAATATATAAAGGGTGAGTGCCACGAGGATGGAGTCAGGCTCTTCTCAGTGGCAAACAATGATAGGACAAGGGGCAATGGGATCAAGCTGGAACACAAGAGGTTCCACTTAAATTTGAGAAAGAACTTCTTCTCAGTGAGGGTAACAGAGCACTGGAACAGGCTACCCAGGGAGGTTGTGGAGTCTCCTTCCCTGGAGACATTCAAGGCCCGCCTGGACACATTCCTGTGCGACCTCACCTAGGCGTTCCTGCTCCAGCAGGGGGATTGGACCAGATGATCTTTTGAGGTCCCTTCCAATCCCAAACATACTGTGATACTGTGATACTGTGATTTGTTATGGTAATACTTAATTGAAGTCAAGATGTTCAAATGCCATCTCAGTTTATGCTTTCTTTAAAGTTTTCCAGCCCCTCCCTAAATCATAGGAAGATTAGCAGTTCTGTAGGCTTATAGAACCATCAGTGTGCAATGATTTAATTTGGAAAGAAAGAAGAAAAAAAACAGTGCATAACTCAGCAAGTGTCCCTCAGTCATATCTGGTGATACTTTAGAAAAACAAAGTTGGCAATAAATGAGCATTGTTCCCTTTAACTCATTTTATTACTGTTGTTGCCTTAGGGAAAAGAGAAGAACATGGAGGCAGAAAGTAAAAGTAATTCTTTTCATCTGTTATTGTAAACAAAGATCTGAAGAGGGAATATGAAAATCAAATATTCAGTGCTGGCTGGATATAGAAAACCTGCTTCTAAATTCATCTGACAGGCACAATTTTTCTGGTCAAATTACCTCTGGCCTCTTAGGTGTGCCAAAGAGAAGTTCATCCTTTTCTGTCAGTGTTCTTCCTTTGAAGGGCATCCACAGCTAGATTTCCAGCCCTTTTGTCACCAACCCTCACTGCAATCTGCATTGTCTTGCTGGCTTCCTGTCTACACCATAGCACTGAAATTCTTTAACAGACCCTAAAAACTCAGGACCCCCATCCAGCCTTGGGAAGAGGAAAAGGTGAATACTCCCTGGAAGCAGGAAGGTGTTGTTGTGGTTTAAGCCCAGCCACCAAACAAGCACCACACAGCTGCTCACTTGCTCCCACACCCTCATTGGGATGGGGGAAAGAATCAGACAAAAAAAACCCAAAAACCTCATGGGTTGATATAAATACAGTTTAATAGGATAGTAAAGTAAGATAAAATAATGATAGTAATAATAATAATGATAAAAGAATATACAAAACAAATGATGCACAATGCAATTGCTCACCACCTGCAACTGATGCCCAGCCTGTTCCTGAGCAGCGATTGCTCCCCTGGCAAACTCCCCCAGTTTATATCCTGAGGATGATGTTATATGGTGTGGAATATCCCTTTGGCCAGTTTGGGCTGTGCCCACTCCCACCTTCTTGTGCACCTCCTCACTGGCAGAGCATGGGAAGCTGGAAAGTCCTTGACTGCTTAGCAACAACTAAAACCATCGGTGTATTATTAACATTGTTCTCATCCTAAATCCAAAACACCACACAATACCAGCTATTAGGAAGAAAATTAAATCTATTCCAGCCAAAACCAGAGCAGGTATAAAATGAACAAAAATCCAAAGCAAAAGTCCTCCAGTGAGGTTAGGGGCAAAATTTACTCTCAGTATTGCCAACTACAAGGACAAATGTGACTGAACCATTTGTAAGACAAATAGTGCCACTATATATCCTTTCAACTCTATTGACTCTCCCAGTTAGTATGCTGGGTTTATTAACTTGAGGGCTCATGACCTCTTAATCTTGTCCATGATCTTTAATGTGGACATGATTTCTTACCAAAGCATTTCTTACCATGTCGGAGACAAGAGAGTTAGACATTGTGTAAGTAGTGTGCTGCTTTGATATTGCTGCTTTGCACAGGCTACAAACAATAGAGAAAGGCAGATGGGGAAAAGAAAATGAAACAAACCTACAACCCCTTCACTTAGAGGTGAACTGAGCTTGATAAAAAAGAAGTATAGTACACTGGAGACTTTCCAAGCCCTGTGAAGCTCTCTAGCAGAATTTTTACCCTTGGGAATTTCTAGTTGTGCCAGCTACAGTTTTCGGATGGACCCCCACAATACACCCACCAGCATAAAGCCTCATTTATGGCTCCTAGTTCAGATGTCAATCCTACGGCTTGTGTTCATTTAGGCTTTTACATATACTTCTTTACATAAACTTACCAAGGCAAATCAGTTGCTGGAAGGCAATAACTCATGTACTTGTACAGAGGAAGAATTAAGTTGTTCAGATTTTCATATTTTACCCACTTATTTATCACAGGAAGTCATGTAAGTCTTTCAGTATGGTGAACAAATTAATATAGGTTAAGAAGAAAACTAATTTTCCAATTTTGGATTTTCCAATTTTGGGCATGTTTTTCTGTTTATAGGTGTGACTGTAGAAATTTGTTTCTAAGAGACATTTAGTATTCAGCAGATTTAATGCAGTCTTGCAGAAGTGTTTTCTTTGTTATTTTTGAAATACGGTCACAGAGTTAGGAAAAGGGAAGTAAAGGAGAATGAGGAAAAAAAATCATTCCCAAAATTATGGGGCTAAATTTTCTATCAATAAATTTTATTCAAGGCCCTACTTTGGCCCTGGCAAAGTCTGAGAATTCTTTATTTACAGCTGAGTTACCAGCTATTGCAATTTCAACATGGTGTGGGGTAATTCCCTGTTATGATTTATTGCATCCCAAGATGCACAAAGTAAATTTATTATCTGTACATTTCTTTCTAGAGAAACACATTAACTGGATGACTAGTAAAAATGATAGATATGTCCCTGTTTTCTTTCAGGGCTTCAGTCTGAATCTCATGAAGTCAGAAAAAAGCCTTTCCTTTGGTGCCAATCACATTATTTTTTTCCTTTTTTCTTTCTGAATTTGCTTCCCATTATTTCCATTTTAACAAACAGACTGAGAGGTTGTTTGTTTGGTTTGGTTTAGTTTTGGGGATTTTCTGATGCTTTACAAAAAGAAAGGCTACTTTAAAAATAAAGTCTGCTCTGAAAGATCACATATCACAGTTCCTCTATACACAAGATATGGTCACTATGACACTTAAATTAGTCCGCAACTAAATTTTTTTCTGTAGTTCTGTTACTTACAACAAAATCAGGTCTACTTAATAAGTCTCTGCTGCACACAAGTCTAAATTATTGTCTTTTTTCTTTTATGAGAAGTAAAAGAACTAAAGGGAAAGTTCTTAATATAACCTAGGAAATAATATACAATAATTTCTTGTGTCGAAGTTAGTGGTTTGTTCAGTTCCCACATTTTCATGTCAAAAGAGATCTTTAAAAAACCTTTTCAGTACAGAGAAAGTTTTGTGTTCTGAAGATGGTGGAATGAGAAAAGTAAGACCAGTAAATAAAGGAAGAATCTATATCTTTCTCTCTTGCTTCTGTCTTTGCTTGTTTATTTGTTTGTTTGCTTGTTTTTTTCATTTTCTGATTGAGTGATGTGATCTGTGTTGGATCAAATAATCTATAGGTCTCTTTTTTTCTTGACTTATTCCTTCTCAATTAACATCTTCCAAGCCTCTAGGTTAGTATACATGTATCATGAACATAAAAACCAAAACCACCACCACCACCAAATCAACCTAACAAAAAAAAACCCCAAACCTCTCAGCAAACTCTCATTTCAACAATTTCCCTTTGGTGACAACTTTTTACTGAGTGGGAATTTTAAGCTTCTGTCACTTAGGGTTTTTCTGTTCAGCATCTCTTTGTGGTGTCAAAATAGTTTAATATACCCACACAAATTTCCAGATTCCCACAGTAAGGCACAGGTAACTTCATAGTCTGGTTTACAGAGTACGTTTATTTACAGGCACACATATTGCTTAGCAACTGTCCCTTATAAATGCAACAGTCTTTTACTTCCTTTCAGCACTTCACGGTTTTACGTTCACTTTCAACATAGAAGTTTTGAGTATATTTATCTTAGGTGGCTGTGAGTAGAAAGTCACTACAGGATGTACCTATGATATGCTGAATAAAGGCAAGCTGACTGGTATGGAGTCCAAGTGCTTGATGTGCCTATAACAGGCTTGACAACCTGTTTGTCTGAAATACTCCACCCATTTAGCAGGTGTTGATCCTGTTCCGAAAGGTGAGGTGTAATCTGATTTCTCCAGGAGACAGGTGATTACCCCACCCAGATAGAAGAGACAGATGAGATAGACTCTTCAGATCTAAAGTGTGGTTGCAACTTAAATTGCTGCTGGGCCTGGTGTGACTGCTTGAGCTGAAACTGAACAATATTGTTCATTTCTTTGCTAATAAAGTCATGCTCAAAATGTGGGACAGGTTTAGTCTACAGAGCAAAACCAATTTTGTTTCCAAGTTATGGTCAGAGAAGGACTGGCTTCTACTTAAACTCAAGGCTTCCCAAAGTTTTGAGTTATTCCTGAGATACTCTTCAGTTCCTTAAATACATTCATTCTGTGCTGTAGGAAGTGCATATTACTGGAAAATAATTCAAAATAAGTGAAGCTTGCTAACACTCATGGAAAGGTTTAATATACAACAATCATTCTGTGGCTGCAAAATCCTGAACACCCACTTGTTTGCTGGACTGCATCCACCAAAGACTTTGTTTTGTCTTGTTAACTGTGCATTAACCAGATGTACAAAAACATGAGATGTTCATTAAACCAGGTATTTAGTGCTGCAGCCTTTTCTTGGCATCCCTCTAACTTTTCACAGGTCCAGAACAATTATTATCTGCATCTGCCGAATGAAGATTTAAGGACTGGAAACGTGTCTTGTAATTTGAACATACTGAACGAAGAAAAAAAAAAAAAGAAATATTACTTCCTAAGATCCCTGGGTCAGATGGTTATTGCTGACAACAAATATTTGAAGGCCTGGTGCCTTTAGTTTGTGCAGTCAAGGGAGGAATCTTTAAAGCATGGCTTCTAATGGCTTCTGGCTTAAGACTGTTTTCAGGTCAGAGCCTAGGGTTTATCCCACCTGGCTTAGCTACCTCCATTCTTTGCTTTAGTGGCAAATTCTGGGCCAAATGACCAAGTACCAGTAGTGACTACCAGATTTGCAAGTAGGTAGGTAGGCAGGGAGACATTTTGTGTTTCATCCTCACTAACAAAAAGGAAGAACTAGAGGAGCTTTCCATCTGCTGTGCAAGTGTGCTGACAATACAACTATTTGCTAATATGGCATGCAGTTTTGTGGCTTGAAGGAAAGAGGATATATCTGGTTTTGTTTTGTTTTTTTCTTTTTTTCTTTCTTTTTTTTTTTCTTGTATCATGTGCTTTGTTGGCTTATTTTTTTCTTGTCCTGATGCTTTAATGGTTTAAAGTCATGCAGACATCCTGCAACTTGAGTAAATGATACATTTTAAATAGTCGCATGAACTCTTGTCATATCAATAAATCAGAGAGATAACAGACATAACTTAATTAGAAAGATAACTGGAAGTACAGTATGCTGTACTAGGCAACCAAAAATGTCTCATCAACCCTCATCAGCACTTTCAGTCTGAAATTTCTCAGAGCACATCTTGACAGCAGAGGAAAATCTAGATATGGAATTAATCAATGGTTCCTCTGCAGTGTTGGCAGCGATCACCATGCCGAAGAGTAGTGTCATTCCTAATATTTCCAGAGAAGTCAAGTCCTCCAGATCATGACCCAATACAAGGGCCACTGAAACTGGGGATCTGTCAGCTTTTTCAAATCTGTGAGGTGGGAAGACATGTACAATTAGAATTTAGTCCACAAAATAACATATATTTATAAAAGAGACTAGGAATTTTATTTACCTAGACATATTCTAGGTTTAGATTGGATTTGTGTGTGATGCAGTACACACTGCTTATAAGGCTTTGACTAATGGGGACATAATTCCCCAAGAGCTAAGTTAATAGAAATCCCTTTCTGTAACACAGACCCCGATACTGCAGCTGCTCAGCTTACTTCACTCACCACTGCAGACTGGTCCTTTTTCAGAGTGTAGGACTATAAAACATTGATCCTGCTAATTACAAGGTACAATAATGACGAAACAGGAATGTAACTAATGCTATTGATCCAAACTACAAGGGGTACACAGTAATAAATCACAGTCTGCAAATGTTTTCACGCTAGCTGGCCTCCCCCTCTCTGAAATTGCACACCTGCCTATACAGGTTCAGCTGGAAGGTTATCTCATTGAGTACAGGTGCCAGCCGTGATTTCTCTACACACTAGAGCCTGTACGAGGCTCCTAGTAGTCAAGGACTTTCCTGTTACTGCCCATGCAGCACTTAACACATAGTTTTGCAGTAGTGTTACCAACTAGCTTACTCTCATAAAATAAAATTTAAAAAGATCATTGCATTTTAACAGGATTGGAAAAATTTGGCTTTTTTACCTGCCTATTCTGGGCTTGTTTAAGCCAACTGTGCTCTTTGACCAATATTTTTCGAACTGTTACTGTAATAGGAAAAGGGAAACAGTAATAATTTTCAAATAATTTTACTGCATTTTACAAAAACATGCACACAAGCAGCGAGGGTTGTGAAAGCATATGACATATAGAGCTCACCCTGAAGGGGACTTCTTCGCACATGCTTACTGACATGCTAAAGTGTTTGCAGGATCTAGCTGAGAATCAATCATCTGTGTACATGGCAATTAGACATACATTTATTGCACTAGCACTCGAGAAATATTTCCCCTGAAACAATGCTGCTGCATATTGAAAAGATACCAAGCCAATACGGACTGAACCAATCACAGCTGTCAGTAGCCCTCCAGCAAGAGAGAGAAGTTAAAAAACTCTCTGGTAAGTTTGGAACATCTTTCAGCAGTGTGATAAATTTGAATGACAGCAGTAATATCAGGGATTACTTATTCTCCATGGATAACCCTGACCTCGTCACTTGAGAATTCAGCTAATTGGACAGAATTAAAAAACCCACCACATATTAATTAAGCTCATGGATGGGACTTTATATGGAAACTATCCATCCATTTTGATTTGAAAGACAAAACATATTTATTTATCCAGCTGTTAAATGATAGCTTTTAATCCCCTTGTCCATCCAGTTTAGACAAAACCTTCTGATATTTTAATCACTTGGCTATGTGGGAAGGCTGAAATAAAGGAAGAATGTATTACAGGATCTAATCCTTATCTGGATTAAATCAGCAGAAAACTGTTGAAGCTAATGATACTGTAATGGATTATTTAGCCTTCTACTTATTGTCCTGCATAATCTGGCCATTTGAATTTGCTATAATATCTGAGAAGCAGTATGGACATTGATGTTGGTTAAAAAAAAATGAAACACTGTTCTAAAAATAAGGAGAAAAATCTGAATATTAGTTGGTCACAGGGACTTACCCTTCAGCTTCCACTTAAAAAGATGTCATTAAAAAGTCTTTGCTGCATCAGTAATCCAGATAGAAGGATGTAAATTCCAGGTTTCTGGAGGGGAGATAATTACTGGAAACTCATAAAAACCAGCTAAATTCTGTTTTAATTTTCATATGCGGAGCAGATGTTTTGACAGATGGATGGACTTTATTTTTGTAACTGTCCGGGAAAAGTCTGCATAACACAGCCTAATCAGTGTTACATATCTGTACTGTTTGTTTTTCAGTCTTTCTGCATTTGGCTCCTATGCTTTTGGTTGCAGGCTTTTTCTTTGTAATTTATTTTTTCAGGCTAATCTCTCTCTGCATAAGCCCTTCTATCAATTTGATATATAAATATTATAAAACCCTTAAAAAATAAATGTCTATGTTTAGTTAGTAAGTCAGATATATTGATCTTCATATAGTGGGTGCCCTTCTGGAAAACTTAATTAACACTTTATCTTCTCTTCAAGACAAGCCCTCTGCCCTTAAACACAGTATATAATATTTGGAATTGAAATTTAGAGTTAAGATCTCTCTCCATACATAGTAGACCTCTTTGACTTTAATTCACACTTTGTATGTAAGTGACAGTTTAGTAATACCTCAACTTGTTATACAAGTAGGAGTTTAGTACAGGAGAATTTGCAGTTCTCTGGCTGGGTTACTGTAGTATGACACAAATGGGATATTCTATGATTCTGTGTTTTAGCCACTTTCATTTCAATGAACTGTCAGCGTGGAGCTGAGAATCTGAACCCTGTAACCTCCTCTGTGTGGGCCTTAGTGAGAGATACGGTCCATATTCCTTCAAGCAGACAAACAAACTGGATTGTGCCCTGCGTTTGGGGTGGGTGCTTCAGCCACCGAACATGGCAGAGCCACTTCAGGGCAGGAACCATTTGTTTGACCATGCTTTGGAGGATATTGGCAATAATGCCATTACAGGACTGTTTGCAGAAGCATATCCAGCAGCTACACTGTAAAAAGTAGCTCTCTGAAGAAGTTCACTCTGTCAGAACAGAGGGAGAAAGACCTCGCGCGCTATACTAAGAGGTTTCAGACATGATGTGGGGGCTTAGCTGCTTGGATTTTAAGATAGAGATAATTCTGTGTAAGGCCGAAGGCAGAACCTACAGCTCTTGGGAAAACATTATACCATTTATTGAAATATAAATGAAGATTAATCCTCTCCAGGGATAGGCAAGATAAATGAATGGGGGTTTTGAGGACTGTAGTAACTCTCACATGACATACCTAATTTTCTCTTTGAATGTCTACCTCAACCATTCTGTACCATATGCAATCACTTATGCTTTCTGCTGTATATATCAAGCTTTAGGGCATAAACTAGTGTTTAACTTTATATAGACAAGAAAAGTTTCCCCATATTAAGCTGCCCTTTACAATAAACAGGATTATTAGGTGGAAGAATTTATAATGATTCCAGTGTTCCTCTTCTTTAAGATTTATTTTCATAACCTATTCAAGTAATACTTTCCCACCTATGGAGAACTTTGCAAACCTTGCATTGATTTTCATTCACGTTATTAGGCTAAAAGGGTTTTAAACTCCCACACCACCCTGCTTTTACATATTTAAAAACAAACAAACAAACAACACCAAACCAACCAACCAACCAAACAAACAAACAAAACCCAAAACAAAACAAAACAAAAAAAAACAAGCTGATTTCCACCTAGAAAATAATTTTAGAAGTCTGATTTTCTTCCTTTTACTTGAAGAAGAAAAATATTCAAAGGCTATGGATATGATATGTCCAGAATAAAATCCCTTTAAACAACATTCCTTTCCTGGAGAAAGTGAAAATGGATACAAAGGTACTCGGGGGCTGAACTCACATGGAGAAACAATATTTAAATCCCATGACAATCTGTTCCCTAACAGCTTCTGGCTCTGGGTTACACTGGATATTTTCTTCCGTCTGCTGTATTTTACCAAGATACTGCGTTTCTTTTGTTGTCTTTGTCTACTTTCCAGTGCCTTACACTCTGAGATCATGTAGTGAAATGTCTCATTCTGCTGGCACAGACCTTCACACTAACAATATCGTGCTGGCCCGAGGGTCTGGCAAGGTGAGACGTTGCTGCCAAGTGGGACAAACCCAATTGGAGACACCCAAGTCATTCCAGGCCTCCAGCCAAAGGGGTTGGATGATTGCGTTGTACTCGAGATGACGTATCCGCTGATGGTGGGACTGACAGAGCTGTCTGCCAGGTTTCACAACTGGATTTACCGTTGTTGGAACCTTGCAGTTTGGGCAGGACTGGGTAAACACTGACAGTGGGATCCATCACCCAAGTCTCATGTCATGATGCGCACAAAGTCATCTCAGTGCTCACACATTTTCCCTGATCAGAGTACCTTCTTTGGCATACATGTGCTGAGGTTTGGAGCCAGAGTGAAACAGTCGAAGCTCTTAAAGTTGTTATAAGTTTATGGGAAGCTTTTTCTTCCCAGAGCCACATAAACTGGGAAAACCTAGTACCATCACAAAGCAGATTCTTGCAGAGTTCGAAATACCAAACACAAAGGTACACCATTTCCACACATCACGCTGTACCTGTGCAGCTGTACTTGAGCACAGTTAGACAAAGGAAAGAATCTTATTTCCCTGCCATTGAAATCAATGTGCATGTTGCTATTGCTCCAGGGAGAATAGCACTGTCCCCCAGGCAGGGCAGGAACTTCACTTTGAACTTCCTGAGTTGACAAGGGCTTAAATCAGAACTGTAACTTTACTTTGATGTCATTTATTGTGGTTTAATACCCCTCTTTATTTATTTTTTTACAATCATGTAAAATATATAAAGAAACCTAATCTGTTCAGGAGGTGTATGAGAATTTACCAAATAGACCTTAATGGTTCCTTTATGCAGCTATAAAACACAGGGAAGCTATAAGAGCAATCTGAGCTGGACTGGGAATGTTAAATGTTATATAAATTTATTTGTCATAGTCAAAGGTTTATTGCTATAGGTATTTACCTTCCCCATTGCTTAACTAGGTTGTGTATTTCTTAGACATCTATGGTAAAAAAACATGTTCTACAAGGAATTAAGGAGAGCTTAAAAGCAGGGATGAATAAAACCAATCTGCTTTTAGGAATATGTTGTAAGTCCATGGTAACCTTACTGATATTAACACACACTACTATCAATCCTGAACACTTGAAGTGCAAATACGGCCATGATAGAGTTAACTCCACCTTACCTCCCTCAACTCCTAGGCTAATCTGGAGTAATTCAGTGAAGTTGATGATAGATTTTTTCTTAATTTCCGTCCATAGAAATCAAAGAAGACTCTGCCCCTAAACTAAGTAGGGTTTTCCATCTCACCTTTAAAGTATTAGCCATCTAATACCTTCTCACAGTATATTATAGATAAGCAGCTGAACAGTATTTAGCGATAACATGTAGAGTCACAGGTGGCATGTTGCTGTAAATCAGAATATCTCATTTGAAATCAGCACAATCCGTTTTGATTGACACTGGCTGTGGGTCTAACCCAACTACTCACAGCATTTTGCAAAAGTATGTGTGTGTCCACCGCCTCTAACATCTCATGTTCTTCAGGTAGGCAATTTTTGAAAGCTTTAACAAAGCATAGAAGTAGACCACAAAGGCATTTTTTAAATCATGATACACCAAAAAAGATAAGGCAAAGTCCAGTCCTACTGAAACAGTGGTGGGAATAAATTCGGACAGATACAACTGTAAGTGAAAAAATTCAGAATTATTTAATAATGCAGAAATCATTGGTCAGTTTTAAATTATGTAGAGTCAAAGGCAGATGCTCCATCTGAAACACAGAATGTCAGTTTAAGAAAGGATCTATTTCAATTTTATTCGTTTTTAATGTTACATGAATTTGCAGTATTTGCCCTTTTTGTTTCAGCAGACATTGCATTATTAACACACTCGCATGATTTTCACATATTTCTTGTATTAAAAGCAACAAAGGACAACAGCATTAAGAAAAATATCAAAACATACCTTGTAATTTTAATGGTTTATGCCAGGTATTTGCTTAGTACTCTACCACTGTGACAGCGGAAAGCAGTCTGTGGATACATATACATAAAAGAAATGCATGCTCATGTTTGTAAATGTGTGGGAGGAAGAGTAAGTATGCACCAGAAATTAGTGTGTTTGTATTAAGAAAGGTCAGAATGGAAGAATTAAGAGAGACCTCTGCTAACATCCATCTCTATTTCTTTCAATTTCCTGTTGGATTACCTTAACCATCCTTATGTTTTCTCTTCCATCTCAGTTGGAAAGATAAGGTAAGTTATCAGCAGTAAGCCAAGGACTTAGTAAGATTCCTTATGCTTTTCTCTGAGTGCTCTATGTCATATGTTGCCATTATCTATTATACAACCAAACAGTAAAATTGGAAGAGCAATGTCACTTTAGTACAGTCCTTTGTGTGAGGCGGGGAATCAGTATTTTATCTGTGCAAGTTTGTTGCTTTTCCCTGTGGTGGCTGAAGACATGCCTCAAATTGCAGATGCATTTTCCTGGCAGAACCATTATTTTGTGCTTGCGAGTACCTGGTTTAATTAGCAAGCAAGTTGCAGAAACAAATGTTGCCAGTCAATGAGATTTCTGTAGAGGCCATAGCTCAGGTGCTGTTTCCATGAGTCCTGGTCCACTTGAAGAGGTATAGCTGAGTGCTGTACCAAAACAGTCATCAAATATGCACAGAAAAGTTTCATTCATTTTTAACACAAGCTTTACTGGAAATGTTTTTTTTTTTATTTGAGTGTTCTTATTTTTCTCCTATTTGAAATCCATTATTTGTAATTGTGTCAGTAGACTGATTGGCAGGCATTGATGTATTTCTTTTCATTGTTAGACCTGATTGAAATAAAGATACTAAATAAACAGAAAAAGCTGATATCCTGACTATCAGTTTAGACATTTTAATTTTAATAACATAAGACATTGATAATGACATTTTTGTTAACAGATGATGTTTGTACTAGGTACTTTTAATGTTACTATTAAGTTTTTAAATGCTGAGAACTAGAATTACTCATGATACGTAATTTATTTAAGTAGAAAATGAAAAGTGCAAGTTTTGCAAAGCTTATATTCTAGGGGCTGTCAGCAATTGCATTAAAGTTTAGCGAGCGGATCTATTCATCTTTATAAAACTGGCTCCTAAACACAGACAATCGGGAGGAGGCAGCATTCATATTATTGTTAGAAATGTTATATCAATGATTTGTTTTTCATCAACTCCTTCCATCTGGCCCATCTTTCTTCTAATTGTTACTTAATTGTATACAAGCAAACAGTTGGTCCATTTTTCTTCATCGTTTCATTCTGACACATTTCTATAAATGGATTTTGTCTTACAAACATGGTAATAGCATAAATTACAGAGATGAAATATGTCTGAAACAAAAATTATGATTTTTTTTTTTTGGTAATCTTTTCTTCAGGGGTGGATGTTTTATTAAATGACAGCCAAAGATATTTAAATAAGAGCCTAAATCAGGCTATTTATTAAATGCTTAGCAATAAACAAGCTTATAAACAGCATGAAATGATCACACTTTTAAAATCTGCTCATTCAGCCACACATCCCTAACACAGAAGAGCTCCCATTAGTCATAAGCACTGAAATAACTTTGCGGATACGTTTGTTTTTTTTTTTCCCCACTTTTCTTTGCAGAGAGAATGTGCTAATTTCATCAAGGTGCTTAAGGCTTACAACCAAACCCACTTGTACGCCTGTGGAACAGGAGCTTTTCATCCCGTCTGCACATATATTGATGTTGGAAGCCATCCTGAGGTAAACTATCTTAAAACAATATTTTTTCTTTTTTTCCTGTTTTTAGTCTTTATCGGTGTTTAGCCAGTCTCCTCCTCCTAAAATGCACTCTCACTAGTTTCTGTGGCTCGGTGAGGGGATCTGGTAGGGCCTGCTCCTGAATCAGGTGCTGACGTGCTGATTGATAAATCACAGCAGAATCTGTAGTTTTCTCCCCTACGCAGCCGCTTTTCACCCGGGGGCTTAAATAAATATGAATAAACCCATTCTGCCTTCTTCATGGAATTAAAAGCACTCTTTTTTTGGTCAGGACAGATAGCAGCTATGAGAGGGGTAGTTCAGCCTGTGTGCTTATTCTGGGATCATCTCTGTCCTTTAGTCTCCCACCCGTCAGTACAGTCTGTCATGACGGCAGCTTTCTCCCAGCTGGGAGTTAAAATAGTGTCACACATTCATAAATCCCACTTATCAGATTTTTCCTAACACACTGACAGTTTTTCATATGACCTAGGTTTTGTTTCTTTACTTTTTTAGTGAAAAAAAAAATCATATTTTCTTTATCTTTTCCCCCATTTTTTTTAATCTGTAGTTTACTGGTTTTTTTCAGTTAGTGCTGCAGAAAGCTTTCAGTAGCCCCTGTACTGCTTTGTGAGTGATTGTCATAACTAAAGAGATAAGCATGGTCTTCCCTGGTGAGAAACAGTGGCCCTCACAGAAAGCAATGGGACAATGCTGCTTTTCTTGGCTGAAAATTTGACTGTCATGTCTCTGTGCTCCACTTCAATCCTTTTTCTTTCCAGGAAAGCCAATCTTTTATTTTCCTACTAAGATGAATATGTAATATAAATTAGTCCACTTTTCTTTATTTTCAGGCTGGCTTACCTGAGTGTTCCTCCATGGACTGTTTCAGTTTAGTAACCAGGCTCTTGATGTCTTTTCAGCACTTTCTTAGTTTATAGATAAGTTTTACTGGTGAATCTATAGTTGTGTTACTTGTAGCTTCTGTGATCTCTGAAGAACAGCTCTTTCAAGTTAGCTTATGGTTTTGCAATTCAGGTTTTCAGATTTCCCTGAAAATAAAGACATCATTGTTAAATGAATGAGGACTCAGGTATTTAAAAATCAGAATTTCTTCTTGTAGAAAAATTAACAGAACAGAGTGTTGACTTTATAGTCTGGGAACCATTTTTCCCTATAAAAATGTCTTTTGATATTTGAAACATGAGCCTTTAAAATGTTCTAAGCATAAGATTTTGGAGGGATAAAGGAGCTGCAAAGTAGATGGGATTTTTTTCATATTCTTTAATACTTTATTCCAGAATGCATTCTTGGCAATTAGTGACTGTCTCTTGACCACACACAGTATGTCATTGCTTACTGCATTAAACAGATTCTCTGCTTCCTGAGATCCCTTTGGGAATTGGTAGACATATTAATTAACTCCAGTTCCGTAAGATGTGTGTCAATCAATTCTTGGCTATCTGCCAAGTGAATCTATCTGGAGAGAGATAGCTGGTATGAGGTCATTTACTTCTACATTTGGCTGTTTTATGACTGTACCATAAAACTAACACACACTTTATCAAGGATTTATAGAAAGGATGATCAGAGATGATATGCCAGATCCAACCTTGGTTTAACATTCTGGATTTTGAGATGCTTGAGTCAATGATGTGTTTGTCCCTGGAGCTGAAAGAGGATGTTTGTTTTAGCTTCTTTTTAGCAGTCCCTAACTATCAACAAAATCTGAATGGTTGCATTTTTGGTCATTTATGCAGTAAGCTTGTTAGTTCCTGTGTGCCTGAATCATTCTCTTGACTTGTGGTTTCACCTTTGCAAAGCAGGGAAGTCAGGAGTATGTTTATCTGAACTGTCTCAGACACTGTTATCTTTCTATTTCCTTTTCATACTTAAGCTACGAGTGAAGTCATCTTCACCTGCCCTTCCAGTGGCACAAGTTTCTGTATCCCCTGGACAGTTGTGAAGGAGGAGTCACTGCCTTCTCAGCCCAGGTCTGCCCATGGAGAGGGAAAGGGAGGCAGGCAGAAGTACTCAGGTCTTCTCAGGTTTTGACAAATGTGACAGTCAGCCTGGGTCCTGTCCCGTGCAAAGGTGAAAATGAGATGAATAAATAAATTTATTAGGTTTGCAATGAAAAATAATCTGGCTTGTCTCTGTCTCTCAGTTAGAGCCTGTTCCTTCCTTTCGCATACCACCTAGCCAGGAATTTCAAATGTTCATCTCCTCCCAGAGCCGGAGAAGAGGAGGGTGTTTGATTGACAGTAGCTATTAGAGACACCATGAATGGGGGGGTTGTGATACAGTATTAACCCCTACACCCCTGCACAGTGCATCTGTGAGAGCCAGATGGTTTACATTGTCATGTCAGACAGCAGCACTGGACGTGTCAAGGAGCCACTGCTTCTGCATCATGTATAGTTTATATCTCCCTGGCATACTAAAAAAGGTAAAAAGTATGACTGAAGGCAAGTGGTTGATTTTGAGTTAAAAAATTGCCATCTAAAACGTTTCCTGAAGATTCATTTTCTGCCACAACACTTGTGGAAAATTAACTGACTTCACCATCTGCTTATTTATTTTTCAAGCACTTAGAGAGGTAAATGTGAACTGATTAGGGAAATAGTCGGGGAATGTACCTACTGTCTAATAAGACTGCTTGTTTATCTGAGCTCTGAATATAACCCACCTGCCTGAGTCTGATGGAGGAGAGGAAATTAGTTTGTGCCAAACTGAAGAGGATGAAGAAGTGAAATTTAAAGAAAAGAGTGGCAAGTGATAGAAGAGACACTAGAGGCAATTGGAGCAGGCTGCAGGAGGCTGGAATATGGTACAATTTCTATGATTAGGGAAAGGAAATAAATTACTTTGTATGACAGTCATAAAGTAATGGGAATATGAATTGTTATATCTGCTGAATATCTCTTCAATATGAAGCAGTGTATTGCAGCCCCATTCCATATTTGAAGAAAACCATTTCTAGTGATGAAACTAGGCAGGTCTAATTGAGTTTGATGAAGTACAGTATCAAAAATAATAATAAAAAGGTAAAAGGATATGAACAGCGTGCTGTGCATCTGATTAAAAATGATCTGTGCAAATGTATACAACCTAATATGTTGTGAATTATACACAGAATAAGGAGTAAAGCAGACTAATCTTTCCTTAAATCCATTCCAGATGTGTAAGTGAATAACCACAGTATTTAGAGAGAAGAATAAAGTTAATGTTTGAATAGGCTTTAAGCACGTAAGCTATGAGTAAGCAGGAAAGAACATATTTAGAGAGAACATAGCATGTGTATACGCAGAAAATACCTGAGAAGAGCCTAATTTAAAGCTTGAGATCATCCATTAGAGAGGCTATATTTGTACCTTCACTGAATGGGGCAAACTGGCTCATATGCAGATGTCTGTATTGTATGTGCCTGAGTTTAGGTGAGATGACCTAACACAGACACCTACACCAACTTCAGCGATCCAGGCTTAGGCAACGTGTCATTCTTTCCACATAACACAACAGAATACAAGAAACCAATTACCAGACAAAACAAGAAAGTAATTAGTAAAGCCATGTTCTGCTCCCACTGACTTCTGACGAAATGGGATTGGATGTGTAGGAATGTTGTACTTAACGGTTGCAAAATTACACAAGTCAAGATCTGTGCTTGAAAGGAACAAATCCAACTGCAGGGAGAAGCAGAGGTGCATTAAAACCCACTAGAAAATCACAACAGGATGCAGAATGCACCTGCCTGTGCATGTCTGAGCAGGGGAAGGAGCCCTGCTCCCTGTCCCCAGGGCTCCCTTTGGGGTGGTTTCTGTGAACCAGCAGGGAAAGAACAGGATTTACCATTTACTTAACCCTTACATGCAGGTGGAGGTATAGAGAATGCCCTATATAGAACGTTTGGGTTTTTTTTAATGCTCAGACAGGCATTGCAAGAGCTGTACAAAATTGTTTGCCAGATCCTCAGCAGGAATACATTAGGATTTCTTCAACAGAGGTAAATCAATAGATGCTGTCTGAAGAACTAACCCGGCTTCTTTTATTGTCTCCTAATCCCAAATTTCTTGTCATTGTCCAACAGATTAAAACTCTTTTTTAACTGTATGAATTTAAAAGGTCTGGGATCACTTTACTTGCAGGTTATTTCGCATTCTTAATCAATAAAGAAGCTCTAAATTTAGTTCAGATTTATGATGTACATAAAACATGAAGTTATAGCACATGAAGTTGTATAACACTACCACCTGTAACATATTTACTTTTTCCGGACTCTGTATATTTTAAAAATCTTTGGTTCAACTCATAAAATTTTGCTGAATTATACTTTCCACTTTTCTTTATCCCTTCTGTACTTCACATTAGAAGAGGTCTAGAGTGCATTTTCTAAGTAATGGACATCCTGTTCTGATACATTTATGCATCTGTCTTTTTTGTCTGTCTGTATATATGTCTGTATATATTATATATATGTATATAGCGATGGAAGAGAAGTTTTTTTTCCTTTGACTTTGAAGGAATACTTTACTTGAAGGACCAGTGTTACTGCTTGTAGAAAACGTGTTGTGTTTCATTATCTAGTATAAAATTCAGGGTGAAACATTGACTTCAGGAGTAGTAGATATGGCATAAATTGGCCTACCTTCATTGAAGACAGCAGAGCTGTGTCAGTTTACATCAGTTAAGATTCTGATCTGTGGTTTTGAAGTAAAATATTTGAGTAAATTATTTTTTAAGTTAAGAATCACCTCAGGGTAATTTGCTTTCCATCCAATTAGTTACACCTTTATACAGCATTTATATGCTTGCCAAATACATAGAGAAAATATGAAGGAAAAAGATACTGTTAAAGGATTATTCTCATTTGTGATATAACAATTGGACGATAAAATGAGTATTCATCACATACTAGTTCTAAGCATCACTACAATCATGGAGAAATGCCAATAAGAGATCTAGTTTACAGACTAACAGCCTATTTTAGTTCAGAGATGCTTTAACCTTTTTAAACCTTTTAAATCCTGTTAGTATAGCACATGAAAATGAAACTGAAGAGCCAGATCTCTAGCTTATGTATACTGTAAGTACATTTAGAGCACTTCTTTCAATTATCTGTGTAGTTTACCAATGGGAAAAAAAGAGAACTTCTCTCAGATATTTAAAGGCTGATATACTTCACCTTGTTTCATAAAAAGCAGGGTAATGATTTCTACTATATTGGGAAATACCAGGTACTGGACATTTTTGCTGTACTGATGTTCTTGTTTGTGGAGGGTGGCAGGTAACAGGATAGCCAGCATTAGACACACATCTGTCCAGGCATCTCACAGGGTCACTAGCCAAAATCACAAAATAAAGGGGCTTGATTTCTCTGGAGGCACTGGGTCTGCAAACCATCACTTCTGCTGCTCCACATGAGATCAATTTCCAGTCCCTTAGGCTACCCTGTTTGAAAACTCTTTACATAAAATCAGGCTTTTCACACATGTACCATTTACCTTCACGTGCTAAAAAGAATAAATCTTGGCATAGCTATAACCTTTCTAGCACTTTTTGAAGTAGATAGTTTTATATACAGTTATATGGAATTATATATAGCATATGATTCTTTTTCTAAGCCGTAATTCTCTATGTCATTGTTTGGGACGGGATGTGCTATGGGAACTTTCCAATGACCTGTAGACAATATTTACAAGAGGAGTACTGGGAAGGGACAGAGAATATGACAGTCCTTTCTTGTAAGACAACTTGATTCATTTGTTCTGGTAAGGTTTGACAAATATTCTGTAAGGAAACAAGGATTTGTTGTTGGAAGCTTTAACCATCATGCCAAAGCGTGTAGTTCTTACAGGCTGAGTGTTATGTCCCAAATGGCAACTCTTGTTACATGGTATTATCTTGTGATAAAGTTACAGAAGCAGAAGGTCACCATAAAAAGGTAACTTGATTCCCATTTAAAAGACTTTTTGAAAAACTCCATAAACCCCTTTGTAAACAAATATGAATCAGGTTGATGGCTAAATGTTACTATTTGTGAAGGCCTGTCTTGGAATACACTGCAGATCTCCTTTGACTTCAGCTGTATTTTGAACGCTTGTTTGCTAAAAGAGAACTTAAACCAGAAAACCTCAGATTTTTCAAAACTTCATCCTGTCATCCCCAACCAAAATACTATTCCAGTAACAATTTATTTCCAGAGTAGATCCTTTAAAGTAGGACTATTAGGCATTATGTGATAATTTAGTTGTCAGAATAGTTTAATTTATGAGGTAAACTTCTCCAACTGCATAGCACACATGGCAGCAATGGCTGATTTCTTTCCTACTCCTCACTGTTGGGAAAGTCTACACAGCTGCTACTGGTATTTTATGTCCAGCAAAGTGAGGTAGCGAAGAGAAAAATTTTGGAATAGATTTTTTTCCAAGTATCGTATTTTAACAACATAAGAACTCATTTCCTAATAAAAATTATTAATGCATACCAAACTTTTGATGTAAACCACACAGTTAAAAGTATAATACTTTAAATTTGCAGCTAATGTTTATTATCCTGACATATTCAGTTAAGAAAGACGTGTCTTTATGACAGCTGAATATTTGACAACTACCTGATCCATTTGATCTTCAATTTGCCAATGTAAAGGTATATTTGTAAGAATAGGACTATTCCAAATCATATGCATGCGAAGAATCTGGCTCAGTATCTTAAAATTCAGCTGCAGTACAAATATCATTTTTGGGGAAAGTATTTAGCAAAGAGCTCATGCTTTAATCATCGCCAGGAAATGTGCACATTGTAGGTTTTCAGCTGTCATTTAATGCATTCAGTCTTGTCCTTGCACATTTCATAATTACACCTAAGCAATTTGGAATCTATTTATGTCTAAAGTGACAGAAAGTCAGTAATTATGTCTCAAGTTCACTCTGAGATTTACAAGTTGAACATTTACATGCAGGAAATGAAATCAAATTTTAAACTATCATAAGTCAAAACAGTGCGGTTGGCTATTTTATTTCTTCGCCTTTATTCCTCAGTCTACAGACTTAAATGGTTTATGCAAGATAGTTGCAGAATTCTTTAGCAAGTCATACAAAGGAGAGGTATAAGATATGATGAGAAGCAGAACAAAGACATGGAGTTTACAACTGCAAGGACCATTTGTTGCACAGCAGAAAACACTAATGAAACCCCTATTATTATTCAAGTCTGATCAGTTTAGCTATTCGGCATCTAACTTTTGTTTAAGACTTGATAAATACATCCAAATTGCTATGACAGACATCCCAGTTTATTCTTGAGTGGAAAAAATTAAAAAATCAACTCCAGAACTATATTACTTTAATATTACATTATACATATGTTTTAAAGAAAATGTAAATTGAAATCACTCCACAGGTGATGTTCCAGCACCCTACAGTTGGTTTTAATAAAAAACTTCCCTGAGATGAGAGAGAACTCATAAGGATCTGTAGAGAGTGTTGAGTTTTCTGTGGATCTCGTCTGATCACTAGAGACATGAGATGACACAAAAAAGCTTGATAGTAGCAAGATCCTGCATATTCTTCTCCATTCACACAAAATAACTGTTAACACAGAATTTTTCTTAGTTTTTCTTGGTGCAAAAAGAGTCCAGTGAGAATAACAGTGTCAAATTTGAACGCCTTGCCTCCTAATGAGAGGAATCTGTGCACTAGCATGCTTGCATTGAGATAACTGAGAAGACTATTGTTCCCTCACCATACATGGCTTTCTCCTTCTGTGGCTGAGAAATGCTGGTTGATTGCAGTGGAGAACTGTATACAGTATGGCACAGCTGAATGACTTCCATGAATAAGAAACCACAGCCAGTTGACATATTCATTAGGTTCAAAGAAATGAGTCTCAGAACTGTGGGAAAACTTTTGTTTATGCTGCTGAAGGGGAGAAAAATAAAAGAGTGAGATAGAAAGAGACCTCCATGGAAGTAAATTGGCAGAGTGGAGTGTGCACACACGCACGTGCAGAACAGTTGGGTGGATTTTCACTTATACTATGTGCAGTGTCTTGCATTGTGAGTCCATGCCTTAAGCTGTGGCTAACTTTGAATATGCTCAAATAACGAGTGATTCAAGTTAAAGATACTCTTTAGATTTGGGTCATTTTTATTTTTTGTTTTAAATGTGGAGTGATTTTTCCTAGTACCAGTTGTCTTCAGTGGAATTCCATATGACTTATACAGGTATAACTGACTGGGTTTCACTCTTCTTTTATAGAGTCACAGAAGAAAACTTTAATTTCTAGTATTGTTCAAGTGATGACTCAAAGTTTTGTGACTGCTTTAAGAAAATTATTTTTAGTGATGGCTACCAGTGGAGCTGAAAATACACGCAATGTTTACATTTGGATGTTAATTATTAATCCTATCAATTAAAGGAAGTTATGATTAATTATTTATTTACACAATGTAAATACTCCCACTGGCACATTATTACCTTTACCATGACATGATACAGTTTTCCTAATTCATTACAGACTTAGATTGTACTTTTAAGAGAGATGGCAGTCATATTAAGATTTTGATCCAGTTTTCTGGGTGGAAATATGTTCGTTCATCAGCAGAGCCCATAACATTTCTAGTAGCAGAGAAGTTCAGCATTTGCCTCTTGTTAGAATAACAATCGAAAATATTAACCCAACTTCACAGTCATGAAACATATGCAAAATTTCATCCACACACCTCCTGAAACAAAGACAAGTATGGCTGAATCCTTTGATCTCTCAACCAACATGGGGGAGGAAAAAAAAAAAAAGAAACAAACCAAACCACCATCTGTTGGGAAACCAATGTAATAAAAACAGTATAAAGCTAGCCTATAGAATAGACTGACTTAATTGAGGAAATGACTTATAAATAGAATTATTTCTTGATTTAGAGGTGTAGGAGGAAGCAAAACTGAAAGAAGGAGTTACCAAGCAGAGGTTTGGATAGATCAGCATCAAAGCCACATTATTCATTGTGGGAGCCACGTCACAAAGCTCCAGTTGACGAGGGCTGACCTCGTGAAAAAGAATCACATTTTAAGCGTGATTTCTGCAGCTGAAGGAAGTGACTGTATTGCGTTCATAGCTCAGTACAAACATCTTGTCAAATAAGCTTTAAACAACCAAGGTCACAATGCAGCAGGTTTTAGCTGTGGGTGATGCTCCACATACAGGCCACAGGGCTGTGAAATGCAGAGCAGCAAACTAACCAGTTATATTAAATAGTCAGGCATAAAGACCTAACCAAGACCCTATTAATGTTATTCGACTTCACTGGACTTTGTCTAAAATGATATGAGAGCTGATGTGTTGTGAAGTGCCTTTCAGGCCTGATTTTTAAAAGCTGTAGGATATATTTAGTTACATGCAAATCTGATAATACTGCCTATCTCCATGCTTTCAGGCAAGTGTAATATTTATCGTTTCTGTGTGTTCACAGTGTGTGAGCTTAATGGTACATCAGCACAGGGACTGGTCTGCGGTTCGTCCCAGGAAGGGACCCACAGAGGCTGCGTATGACCATGCTGCAGGCGGCTCCGCAGTGGTGGAGAGGGTCATGCCAGGGCATCTCCCCAAAACCTCCTCTTGATGTTGCTGCTGGCTGTAAGATTCTCAGTCACTCAGATTTCCCAGAAAAGGGGCATTTCCCCAAAGGAAAGATGAAAACACTCATGGATTTAAAAGCAATCTTTCAAACAGTTTTAGGAAAGACAAAAGTCACTTTCCGCAATGTGAGGCCTCCTTGGTGTGCTTCCAAGCTCCTTATACATCTCTTTCTTTCATCAACAGCTGCATTTGGCATGACAGAACTGGCTTCTCCACAACAATTAGATCTTATTTCTCCTTTGATAAAAAGCAGAGCAACTGCAGGTGAAGCTACTCTTTCTGTTAGTAAAGAGCAGTGTATAGGTATTTCCCGCAGTTGCCTGGTGGAACAGGAAATAATTGTTCTCTTACTGTCTTGACCATCCCCATTTTTATGTACAGACTCATATTTATGTGAAAATCCTTTCATAATACTTTCCAGATGCCTCCTTGCCTTTACAATGTTTTGAAACTGAGTTTCTTCTCTGCGCTGTGTTTTACAGTGTCTCAAATTTGTTACTAAGTGTGTTCAAATCATAAAATTCCACAATTCCATAGGTTAGTAAGAATATAATGCTAAAAATTGATGCTTTGATCAGTAATTAGTACTTTGCTTCTTCTTAAGGAGAGAATTAAATGAATCATGTAAGAAAGTGAATAAGAATTGATCCCATGTATGCCATGCACACAGAGAAGATGGCCACAAGATGAAGGATCTCTGCAAAAGAAGAGAAGATATAGTTTTACTATTGTGTCACTGTCTAACTTTGCTAAATACCTTTACAAAGGATAAAGAAAATGGTTTCTATCAGTGTACAACCTTTCATCTTTCTGCATCCCATGTTTTGCTGGCATAAGATAACACAGAGAGATTAACAATCAGGTATTTCAAGATCTTAAAAGTCTGACAGGAGACAAAAACCTTCATCCTTCTTTATACAATAGGAGACCTAGCACAGTAAGGTATGCTTGATTGATGCAATAGTACCTGTCAGCAAGAAAAAAATCCAGTTTTGAAATGCGTCATGGCTTAGACAGAGATTGTATTTTATGCAGGAAAGGAACACAGGACTATGCATAAAATAATCTAAAAATAACAGTCATGGAAGCAGTGCATAGGCATAAATAATTATCTTCCTTATACATTAGTCCATGTAAATTTTGCAATGAAGAATTAATCAATTTACTGCTGAAAGACTGTGGGAGATTAAGAATAGTACTGAAACAGGCAGTGTCTTAAACATTTATCATTGTCCTATATGCCTCCTGCTTGTGTGATGCGGGAAATCAAACTCAGTGATCACAGCAACTCTTTCTGTCCTAAAAGTCTACGAATAAAACCACTTGAAGTCAGCTGGGGAAAAAAAAAAATAGTACTCTTCCATTCATTCTCAGTTCTAGCTTACACAGTTTGTAATAACTTTTTTTCTGTTTGTGACACTCAGTAAGTCTGTTTGGAAATGTGCAGGCTCCTCTTTGAGCTCCTGAGCATAAACCATACAGAATCTCTGTATCGTCCCTCGAATACCATTCCTGTGAAGGAAATGTGCTGTGCCCTCTGTTCCTTCCTTCGCCTCTCCCTCATTTATATAAGACAAATAATTTAGTGACTTTGAACTGACTCAGATAAAATATATTCCTCTGACTCACTCATGCCTCTTCGGACTTTGAGTAAATTAGTTATTTCCGAAGTAACTCATTTCATTGGAAAAGAGTGAGTAATTTTGTACCATTACTTGGAAACTCAGGAAAATAAGAGCTGATAATTGCTTTTTTTTCTTTCTTTTCAGCTTCTGTAGTATTTGCCGTGTACAATTCACATATGGTTATTTTTATTTATTCCCAGAAGGGAACTTTGTTTTTTAAAATGTGGTTTGTCTTTAGCTTGGTGAGTCAGAAAGGAATGTGCAAAACACATTCGATGAACAACCAGTACACATTGGATGAAAAACCAGTTACCACTGGAAAACTTAGATAGAGGTATAGTGTAGAATGAATAAATGTATCATGATGATTTCATGCCTATTAGAATTGTCAGTGACTTGCTATGTCATCTAAACTATTCTAATTTGTGTTCATTTGCAGTCATCTGCAAGTCTGGACTGTCTTCTCACCTGTAGTGATATAAATCACAACTAGTGATTCTTGCAGTGCAGCATTAATTTGCATTTTAATTCTTTCTTCTACAAATATTGCACAGCTAATCATAATTATATACGTTGTCCAACCCCAAACAACTCTCTTCCTATTTAGTGTAGGTGTCAAACAGTTCCAGAAGAACTGTAATTTAACTTTTCTCTTGTATGATAACACCCATTTTAGTTAAGAAATGCTACCCAGTTTATGAAAATCTGTGGATTCCTGTGAGTTGCAACATTGTCACACTCAAGGAAATACGTTAATAAACGTTCTTGAGTACATAATCAGATGAGAACACAATACTCTCCATTAATGAAATATGATTCATAATGAATCTTGCATGGGAGTGCTAATAACTACCTTTAGGTTAAAGTGCTCAGATGTCACAGTATAACAATATCTGTCTTAGATGTGTATCATTACAGCAAAGTAATTAAAGGTTACTTAGCTGTTAAATGGTTACCTTGGAGGAATCCTTCAGCAATGTGGCTTCAAACATGCCTTCACAATGAAATTAATTAAGCAAATTAAATATCAGCCTCAAAGTAATCTATTTTATGTGCAGAATATCTGGCATAAAAATATATAATACGATTCATGGCAGAAAGCTGAGGAGTTGAAGATATTTCTACTTCTTTTTAAATCTAAAACGATCTTGGTTGTTCTTACATGTAAAATAAAGTTTATGCTATTGGATTAAAAAGCACGATGACAAAATTGCCAAAGAGAAATGGAATATAAAAGTTTTCATGGTCACATTCCATGTGCTGTGTGAGTGCAAAGCTCAAGTAGCACCACTCAGGGTAAGAGATGTATTAAAGTTCACTCAATCCTTTTCACACCTCTGTGCTACATGGAGTTAAAAGCCTGGTAACAAGTGACTAGAGTTTTGCTAACAGCTTAGTCTGACTCATCAGGAGGATGCTTTTAGGGATTACTAGCTTTCTGCCTTCTTCTGTATTTAATATAAACCACACCAGGAAAATTGAGTAAGTGGCTTGATCTGGATATAAACGTTTCTCATCACTCATTTGAGTGGGAATATGACATGGGCAACAACAGTGACAGAATGGAGCACTACAGAAACAAGATAAAATTATTTTTTCCTCATAATTTCCATGCTGAACTGAAAGCTCATTTCATAGATTTTATCTTAAAAATTATTCCCTAACATGCAAACAGGCAGTGACAAATACACAGTGTATTCTGTTTTCTTCCTTGTTTAAAGAGAAACAATCCATTAGATAAATACATCATTCATCTGAGACCTTTTCATTTGTAAGCAAGAAGGTGCAAAGTTCAGATTTCTGCTGTCCTCCTGAAACATTGGCCTTGCTCCAGGCAATGGCATTATTCACATACCTTAAGTTTACTCTTATTTAAATGTTTTGCCTGATCATGTCTTTTGAAAAAACAGAAAAAAAGTAAAAAAAATCTGTCTAATGCTGCAGAAATATTTGCTCACAACACAGCTAGGGAAGTATTAGCAGAAGAAAAGGAAAGATGAAGAATTATTGAAATAAATCTGCTTTTTTTCATGCTATGTGTTTTTATGCCAGTGAGATAATAAACAGTGGTGGCATCATCTTATTGGTGATATGCACGTCTTGTTTGAGCATGTCACCAATGTTATGGGTTCTTCTCCAGTCCTTAGGCTTCTGCTGAGGCAAAGTGTTTTGACCTTGATTGGTTTTGCTCTCTGCAATTTAGATTTCTTTAAAGATGAAGCTTTAGTCATTGTCATGTGAAAATGATCCTATGTCTCCAGGCCAAAAAAATCCCCAGACAACTAAATAGCAGTGATAGAGCTATCTGTCCACTGGATAATCTTAAGATGCCCTTCAAAGACTCTTTACACATACAAGGACCAAGACTGTGGAAAGTTATGTTTGTGTAAAAGAAAAAAAAAAATAAAGTCTTAATACTGGGATTCTCAAAAATTGGTCAGTTTTCTGAGCTGCAGCTTCTCAGATAATACAGATTTTTTCTTCATGGGAACAGTAAAAGCATATATACTGATTGATTCAGTGACGTGGAAACAGTTCTTGAAGCAGAATTAGGAAAAAAAATAATTGGCGAAGATTCTCTTCCAATGAGTTCTTTGAGTTCTTTTGCCCTGAGGTATGACTTTTTTTTTAATTATGAAATGCTATATGTGTAATCAGAAAACAAATGGCATTGATTACTTTTTCAAAGCAGTAACTCTAATCATTTCATCCTATACTTCCAGGTTGTTTGAAGTACAGAACCAACATGAAACCTGAAAGTGTTTTGCCATTTGTATAGATCAGCATTACTCCCTGTAGCTAATGTTTACTTACAAGCTTGCAAAGGGTTTCATGAGGGATATGAGTGCAGCTACAATGCAAACCATGTGTCAAAAAGCAGAAAACTACGGAGTGATAGTGCCGTTGTTTTTTCCCTTTACTTGATCCAAGTTTCATTTTCTGTTTGGCTAAGCATCAGTGATCGTGAAGGTGGTATATCAACAATAGTCATGGTGGCACATTCAATTTAATTAGAGCTGGCTGAGGTGCTTAACTCTGTTTACTTTTTCTGAAAAACAATTTATTTTATTCTGTTTTAACAAACCTTTCTGTTTATGCATTTCATCATCTTTTGTTATAAGAAACAGGGATCTGGTTTCATTACTCAAGTGTGGGAGTAATGAATGAATAAGTCTTCATCAGCCTACTGTTGCTGTACCTAGGATCTTTTCCTGGAATACTTACTGAAGAACAAATCCCATGAAGTCAGTAGAGTTTAGTCTAGATCATGAATTTAGATTCCTGACTAAAAACCTATGAACCTCATAATGAATTTAAGACATGGAGAGATTGGACATCATTTAACATGAAATGGCCACAAAGATGCTTTCAACAGGAATAATATAAAAATAAATGTTTCAGACACGAGTACAACATTTCATGTATTCTCTTAAAGATTTGAGGGGTTAAATAGAGCTGTAGTGGGGGAGGTCAGTTTTGTTTAACCTCAGGAGAGGTTAAAAGGGAGCCAAAACAGTAAAGTTCAGAGAAGACGGTGGGAGTTTTGATTATGAAAGAGCTCTCTTCACGACTTAAGCCTTGTCCATAAGCAAACTTGTGAATGTCTCACTCAGGCATTTTCGGTTCAGTTTAAGTAGGATTTCAGGTCTGGTCTTAGCTTCCTGGAAGTAACTGAAAATAAGCTGCTCTTAGACTGGGCTCACTGTGTGGACATGGAGTGCATGTGTTTACCAGAATCTCATTACATTCAAACATAGTGATACAAGGCTGCAGATTAGTGCTTGCACTCAAAAGACTGTTTAGCCTTTCAAAGGATTTTGCAGGAAAGCAAGCTGGAATACAAGCTCTTTCTGCTTGGCATTTGCAGGTTTCCGAATTTGGCTTTTATTTCTTTGTGTAATTGTGTTTTTATGCAGACACTGGAAAGCCATGACCCACTGTAAAAAGGATTACCTTGACAGGAGATAATAAGAAGACAGTGTAAAGGATGGTTAATACAGAACTGCTAAATCTCTCTGTACAAAGATTATAGCACAATAAATTTTTTAACTCAAGGTACTTTCCTGACATTATAAAAACAGCCACATATCAGAACCACAAAATAAAAGTCTTAAAGAGAGGGCTAATGTAAAATAAAGGAAAATGCCTTCTTATTTTTTGTAGAAGGATAATATAGAATCCATTTATTTTAGCTGACGTTGTAGCAAGTAGTTTAGATAATACTTAATGACTTAGATATTTTTACAATTAGTATATTTCATGGGGTATTAAAGATAATAAATAAGGAAATACTTTAAAACAGATAGTAGAAGGTAGTAAGAAAAGCTGGAGATTTCAAGTACTTACAAAAAGCCTAACGTCTTACTTGTATGAAGCAATGACTTGATCTCATGAGACACATTAGCCATCTGAGTAAGATCCAATCCTGATCCAAAATTATTCCTTTGGTGGAAAGAAATAAAAAGAAGAGGATTTTATTCAGCTATACCTACAACAGGTTTTTATGTATTTGGTCAGTAAGCAGCATGGTCAGAAACAAATCCAGACTGAACCAAATATCTCATTCACAGTGATCAGTAGCTACTTTTTGATTTCTGTAGAGCTAGGATTAGGCTTTATGTGGCAGTCTGTCAAATTTGGGCACTAATTACCTATGCATTCAATTGTGCACTAAGGTGATTTTATGAAAAACAGTCTCAGAACCACATGCAGAAAGAACTTAAGCAAATTATTTCACTGGTTTCAGCGAGATTACTCATATATGTAAAGTAAAACCAAATCTGAAGTCTTTCTGCATTTAAATACTTCAAAAGGACAAACTGATTTTCAGTCTCACAGACCCTCTATAGGCAGCACCATAGAAAGAACATGGAAGAGGAAACGAGGGAGATTTGGGGTCACTTAGTGCCAGGGGACACTGTGTCGTGAAACGGACAGTCAGAAAGATGAACAGGTGATAACAGGGAAGTATGTTGGAAGAACTGAGACTTTCAGTATTTTACTCTTCCCTGGTGTAAGATAATTTACTTCCTCTAGACTTTGATTACAGCCTAATTTCAGAGAGTAGAAGGTGTTTTACCTGATTTAAATCACTAGAAACATGGTCAGCTGGTATAGTTCTCCTGCCTTATGCTTTGTCAGTGTAGAGAGTTATGCAGCTTTAGAAATAGTGCTTGTCTTTCTCACCTATAATCATATCTGGGATGTTCACAATCATTAAATAAAAATAATTAAATAAAAGGAGGCAGTCACTCAGAAGCAATGCACTTCAGAAAAGTTCCCGAATATCGATTTACATTTCTCTGAACTAGAAAGAATAGAATTATACAAATTAAATTCAATAAGGGAACTCAGGAAGCAGTATGAGATTTCAGATACAATTTAATTGTACAAGAATTGAGGCAAATTATTATCCCATTAAAAACAATCCACATCAGCCTTCAAAAAGCCATGAACTTAGGTACTGCTGTTAAATTTAGATTTTAGTGTTCAGACTCTTGAAATGTAACAGTGCACACATGTATGTCTGTTAGAAGCATTTGATGTTCTTCCTTAGACATTGTCATCTAAGACAGTAGATCAAATCCGCATGCTGAAAATTATATAAATGACTGAAAACTAATGTAATGACAAGGTAGAGGTGGTAGAAAGGTAGGAGTGCAGCTGAAAAGAAAAAGCATCTGGACATTGTAAGATAGAGCAAGCCTGGTCTATTTTACATCCTGTTATTGTCACTTCATTTTCTCTTTGCAGCTTACACTTACTGATGTTCTGCCAGGAATCTCCTACTGCCCTTTAGCTGCTCTATGTAGGCATGTATCCTCATCGTGGTACAATTTGTAATAAATGAGTTTTTAACTTCTTATATTGGTTAAGAAGATTAACAGTGCAGAATTTAAAACCTGTGACCAAAATTTGATGAAAAGACTTAAAATGAATGACACTTAAGATAGAAAGAGGCTTCTGAATACCAAGAGACAAAATCCAGACAGCGGGAAAATAAGGTTAAGCCATTCTATCTGAAGCCATTTCACAAAAAGAGGAAATATGTGACATATGGTATCAAGTGAGGCACTTGAAGTTGAGTCAAAAAATGTTTAAAAAGGCAGCTGTAAGTTTGCATGATTAAAAAGGGAAAGGAAGGATATTATATACATCAAGAAACAAGGAAGAGTTATGAAACCAGAGGTGGACTTGTTGGATGTTTGTTTGCTTTTCTTATCCAGTGGCTTCTAATGTTTTTATTCAATTTATCTTCAAATTCAACCTCCACCTCTGTCTTCCGTTCTGTTTCTCCCAGTGACATCAGTGCTGGCTACTAACACAAAAACTGGGTGGATGTTTGAACCTTGAAACCAAATCAAAGAACAATTTAGGGAAAGAGATAATTATGTATCAGCTCTTCTCCCCTCCAATATGTTTGAACAGATTAGATTATTTTAATAAGTGTCAGATATGATGGGAACATTTTAGAATAATATTGTCACATGAATCTTAATTGACTGTATTTGAATCATGAAAGTCAGTTAAAAAAAAAAAAAAGCCTGTGTGAAATTGTCTGTGATGCACTATCTAATCTTTACTCACAGTTAAATGACTTAATTATTTTTAGTTTTTGTTTATATGATTATTTAGCTAATTAATATTAAGTTGCTTTAGAGCTGGAAATCTGTGAGAGGGATTTTTTGCTTCCTCTGCTAGTTCTTGTAAAAGCCAAGTGAATAGAAAACAAGTGGCTATTTGCATATGGCAATTTGTTCTTGCATTGGGAAACCAACAGAGGTATTCCTTGTGAATCACAGGGAGACTGAAGGCTAACTGGGCACAAAGGCTGATGCACTCTCCCCATCACAAGTGATCCTTACCAGTTTTACTTGGCACATTGGGCACAGTTTTGCATGTGCTGAGTAAGCTAAGTTGCTGTTAGCTTTACCAGGATTTGAGGCAGGACTATATGCTTTTGTTTATGGCACTGAGCAAGGCTCAGGAACTAGAACATTAGCTTTTTGCTTTGGCATAGATTTCCTGGCTAAATTACCTAATTTCTCTATGCCTCATTTCATAAGAACAGTCAAATCTGTTCAGACCAAAGGCTCATTTAGCCCAGTATCTCGGTTCTCACAAGGGCCCATAATGGATGCCAGTGGATGAGAATAAGGCATCGAGCATGCAGCAGTGCTTAGTGGGATAGTTTGTCTCCCAGGCTCCAGCACTTGTTGTTCAGAGATTTCCTGAACCAGGGGTGGAACCTCTGTGCTTAATGCTTTTCTGTGACTTGGTTTTGATGAATTAGTGCTGGCATTTCTTGAGCTCGTATATCTTTTAAGTATCCACAACATCCCATGCCCTACAAATTGTAACATGTGAGGAACAACCTTTTAATTTGTTTTAAACCTTCTACCTGCCAGTTTCTCATTTTAGAACAAACTGAAAACAGTCTTCTTTTCTCTTCCAGTCTTTTTTTAAAGTTAGAGGACTGTAACTTCATGCAGTACTGAAAATGCAGGAGTGCCCTGCATTTATAGAGGCATAAAGTTGTTTAGTTTTTTTCTTTATTTCTTTCCATGAAACTCCTACCTTTAAATTTGCCTTTTTAACTGCTACTGGGCATTGACCTCATTCATAAAAAATCAAATAACATTTTAAAAAAACTTTAAGTTCTTGTTCTTTGCCTATCAAATAAGGTACTGTAATAGTGTTTACAGAATTGCTTTCTGCAGAAAGATACAGTAGGAAACAGTGAACACAGCTTTACAGAAAGTACCAGGAAGTCCTTGAAGTAAATACATAAGTTGTTTTGGTTTATTCTAGCTGCCTTCAGTCAGCAATTTGAGATTTTATCTTTAACATTGACAAATAAAAAGTTTTCAGGCATAAGTGGAGTTTTAAAATTCATGTTTCTTTGATCTATAAAAAAATGATGCTCCTTCTTGTCTTCTGAGGCCTTAAATCAGAGGCCACTGAAAAATGAGAAGAGAGTGTCATAGACTGAATGGGCTCTCGAGCAGATGCTTAGCCACTGATAGGAGAATAAAATGCCAATCCTGCAATTTGATTTCTCTACTACCACTAACACCTCCTGAAACGGGAAGACAGCTGGGTTATTGTATTTCCGATTCCATTTGTAAATGTTAATTTTAATCTTGCATACAAAAGAAAAGGAAAGGAGAAGAACACATTTCATTCCCACAGCTCTTCTGTGCATCTCTAAATGGGACAGACTGACCCTCCCAACCCTCCTGAGATCTTTCTTAAAGGAAACTCCAGCATCATCGCAGATATTTCGTCACTTTTCCTACAAAGCCACAGCTTTGAGTTCTTCCCTTTCTGAGGGACTTACGTTTTGACAGGAACCAATTATAGCTGACAAAGTTTCAAAAACTGTCTCCTGTTTCTCAGGGACTTGTAATCAGTGTTCAAATCTTAGGTAAACAAAGTTTCATCTATATAGAAAAGATAAGCTCAGCAGAGTTCAGAAGGTGCCTGAAACAGCCCAAACACCTTCTCCTGTTGAAATGTTTACATCCAAGGTGACAGAAAGCTGAGCAGCATTATCTTGCAAATGGTCTGAAAAGATTTTAATAGATAAATAAAAAGGAATGTGTTTTTTCCTTACCAATTAGGATCAAATTTTCTGGATTCAGGGCTAACTTACAGTAAGGAAACACTCCAGTTGTAAAGCTATAAGACAAGGTGGTATAGAAGCAACCTAGTGCCTCAAAAATTGCATTTATATTGTGGATGTGCAAAAAACACACGGATCCATCTGATATTCATCCTACTTGATAATCTCCAAAACTAACATTTTCTATAGTTATATTGGCTTTCCGTGGGGTTGCACAAGCGTCACTGAGGAGACAGCTCGTTCCCTAAAGGTGCTTTTGTTTATGGATAACAAATTAAAAGGGTGATTTGGCACAACAGGTGAGATGATTAATATTTCAGGTCTTATTATTTTTCTTTGTACATGTATGTGTTTGTGGGTAATTATACATTTCAAGGATCAACAGCCTAGTGCAGTTAAAAATTTAACATTTATCTGCATAAATGCAAATGAAGCTTGCATTATAGTCAGATATTCTAAAACAAGTAATCAATATGGATTAATAACACATCATTTTTCTTTTCAGTGTTTATTGCTATCACTTTAATGATGACAAAAAGCAGAAGGGTGATAGTACGGATGCAAGTTTAGAAATCGTATATTCATCAATTCAAACTTTAAAATTCATGGTGATGGAGAACAACTGTTTTAATTCATAGTCATTTGGAAGGATTTTCTGTGACCTCAAGTTAACACATAAACATGGCAAGGGATATGAGAAAGATTCCTCCGGCGTTCACTGAACTTGACTACAGTGGGCTTCAGAACGAAGTTTTGAGAGCAGGGCCTGAGAAGATACACATGAAAGTCTTAGGGATCACACCACATTTGGGGTGGTATCATCCTTAATTGCAGTCTGTAGGACTTTTTATTACAGTCCTTAACCCTCCTCTGAGTACAGACAGGTCCTGCCTAATTCAGTTCATGACCATAACGATTCCACACTGTGGCTGTGGTCTGGTGGTGGGTGATGGAAAGTGAAGTAATCTGAATGTCATCTTTCTTTCTGAAAAAAAAGATTAATAACTTAATAATTTGGATTGCATTAAAATTAGCTACAGCAAATTATCGCAGAGATCAACAGAACTTAAGGAGAATTCTTTCTTTCCTGCAAGAGGTTGGTGTGTTTGTCAGTTTGCTTTAATGAACAAAGTTGATTTAAATTATACTGTACAATAGTATGCTACACTACACTACAATAGACTATGATCTTACTGGGTGAAGCAGCCAGAATTTTGAGCCAAAGTTCTGTTAAATGAAAGGCAGCATTTCTTCTTTGAAAATATAAATATCAGTAATTGAGTTATCTGATTGGATGCTGATTAGCCCCACTGACACTGCACATTCTTATTTATGACTGTACATATATAGACATAGGAGCTGAGTGTATTACGTACTCTTGCCAGCATCACTGACTCTTCCCTGCTGGGGACTCCTGGATGCTAGAAAAGCAGGCAAGATAGTGAATAAAGAAGTGAACTTTAATGTATTTTTTTCAGTTACTCTGAATCAAAAACACTTAAGAACCATCTCTTTCTATGTCGGCGAAGTTTTTGTTGCACTGAGAAAATAATATCAAACATTCTTTACTTTTTAAATCAAAAAACCCAACCTGCATGAGAAATACATTGCTCTTAAACACAGCACTGTGAGGAATAAATGCAACTTGTCGCACAGAGAGGTTATAATTTTGTACTTTTAGTTATGTCTCTGTGTGCAAAATAGAAGTTCAAATGTATTGTTCTCTAATGCAATACCAGTTATTAGCATGTTGGGGATATTATTTTTTACTAATGAAGAAAAATAAAATGAGGCTGCGGAAAGGCTGGGTGGTGTGACACTGAAAGCAAGTGGAGGGAACAAAGAGGAAAGAGAAGTGCTTATTGCACAGATTGCAGATCTAAGCTTTGCCTCAGGAAAAGCAAAATTGCCTAAAGGGTCAGAATTTCAGCTTCTGTATTCCAGGACATTGTTGATTTGGTTGGGTTTTTTTGTTTGTTTGTTTTAAATCTGAATACATATCAAACACTGGGCTAGACTTGACACTTTACAGGCTTGTCTGAGTGAAATGTTGCAGATAGACTGCAGTATCTTAGAGAAAAATGCAAAGCCTTATAGTTGTTACAGTAGTTGCTGTGAGTGTAATTCTCAGTCCCTTTGTTATTTGCACAAATTCTCTGAAAGCATGCTCAGTAGGTCTTACTAAAGGGAAAAATGAGTTTGTAATGTTTTTCTAGGCTTGCTCCTTATTCTGTCACTCAGAATCAGATTTTGGAAGACTGGTTAGTACCTGTGCTCAAATTAGAGATTTTTCCATGCTAGGAATTGAAAAGCACATAAGCTAAAAAGCAAGACAGTCATATGCCTTAATTTTCAGAAGCGACTAACAGTTTCAAGTATCAGAATTTTAAATTGCCCAAGAAGGTATTTGGTGAAAATCAGAGTCCTTGAGCAAGTCTTAAATTGGGTGCCCAACTCAGGAGCATGCAAAAATCACTTGGGAAATTAGAAAATCTCAACCATATGCTTATATGTTAACTCCACTTGACTAAGTCTTTTCTTTATGTTTCTTCCCCAATTTGCAGTCGTTTTTGTGTTGTAAATAAGATACCCTAGACTCAGACATGAAAGTTCCCGGGGAAAACTGGAGAACCTTTCTCTTGTTAAACAGCACCCTAATTATAGAAGCAATTTTACAAACAATCCCCTGGGGGAAGCATTTTCGTTCTCATCAGGAAGGCTCTTGAATAAAATAGCACCTTTGCTAACTTCATTTATTTACAACAGGACACAAGACTGAGACTGGGTTAGATTTATTGCCATTACATCACTGATGCTCAGTAATTCATAAAACATTGGGTCTAAGAGTTAGCACTGCTGTTATTTCCTCTGATGCCTGACCTCACCACAGTCTAATAACATACAGGAAATCCAGAAGACAAAGGGGGAAGCAGTGGTCTTGAATGCTAAAAATAACTATAGAAAACTAATACAATTGTGTAATAGAGTATGGTCCAATAATTTATTTAACATAATAGTAGAATCTGCTAAAGCAATTAGAATCTGTTCCAAATGTTTTTAATGGAAAATATGTCGGAGGTAAGAATAAGTACACTTAAAGAACTGAGACTTTTAGGTTATGTAGTTCAGTTACGTATACTGGTTTAGGTTTGTGTATCTTATTGCTTACATATGCAGACCACTTAATAACTTGACTGGAACAGACAGTCATTGTATGGTAGTTATATTTCCAGAGGTCATCCTGTATGAGCCAGACGGTGATCTTAGGTGATGTATTGCACTTGACAACTCAGAAAGTTGCAATACAAAGGCATTCTAATTCTCAGTGTCCTCTGAGAATTGTTCAATATCCTTGATGGTATCTAGTGCCTGACATGCCATTGGGATGACATTTTTGGTGTCTTTACTAATAAGTCGAGATTAATATGTCATTCATGTTAACTCTGTGTTTGATTTTTTCTTTCTTCTAATCACTCTATATTTGCAGGTTTTTCTAAATGGATAAGTAGTATAATGACACTATAATGAAATTCCTTGATATTTTTCATGTCTGCTCATTTATTTGTGTCATCCAGAATCAGAACAATATTTTATCCAAAATATAAATTTAGGCAGTGCTTTAAAATTGGTGCAAATAGTTAAATGACATCATTAAAAACAGCAACTCCCTAAAAATGTTGTATGGAAGTCAGATAAGTCTGGTGTCTTTAGTTTGTTAAATAATGAAAAACCAAGTTCACAAACATATACTTCATTTTTGAACAGCTGTTCAGTTTGACTGTGCCTGCCCTCCTTTTATTTACATATGTTGCACGGTTATCTGGAAGAGGCTATTCTTCATATAATACCAATATTAGTATGCAAACTAGTATGTTCAGGTGTGAACAAGTCTTCACTATTTGACATTGACACTTGGTATGTCTTCCAGTTAGAAGAAGAAGCACATACAGATCATAAACTGGAATAATGAATCGATTGAAGCAGCTGTTCCTGAACAGTCCCTTTGGCTATGTTTCCCCTTTCATTAAATAATTATAACTATGTAGATAGATAGATAGATAGATAGATAGATAGATAGATAGATAGATATGAAACATTTCCCTTTGTGCAAAGGTTTATGGTAGTTTAACAAATATTTCATTTGATTTCAGAGGAAGACAGAAAAATGTGGGACTTTTGATATTTGACTGAGTGAGAACTATTGAGAGGGGTGAGTTGTCCAAATTCAGCTTAGTTCAGGGAGACAGTTTTTCAAAACTTGTGCTTATGGGAGTTCTCTACTGCATCTTAAGACATCTTCTGAACATTGTAAGCCAGGAAAACTTTACATTAGCAGTGACATATTGGGATAAAAGAAGAAACAGAAATCAAGAACTCTGTTCATTGATGTACAGAAGGAAGAACGGAGCTGGATGTCGTCTCAACAGGTCTTTTATTTCAATATCATAAGTAAGATTTTCAGGTACCGAAATGTCAATGACTATCTATCAATAGAGTGGCTCAGTGGAAAGAGTGTTTCTTAGGTCTAAAAAAGAAGATATGTATTACTGCAAACACTTGCAGTGGTCAGGAAGCTGGGCAAGCACAGAGAGGTGGAAGGATCTTAGAAGTTCGTGACCAGTTTTGCAGGTAAACAGTCTTCGATGAAGTTCCTTCCCTGTCCTCTTTAGCACAACATAGCAGCCCAAGTGAGTTTCAATTCCAGGTCCTACAGAAGCTGGAGACCCTTCTTTGGGAACAGGATTTTACTAAATATCTGTCACGTAGAGTGATTTCCCACAGGGTTTTAAAACTGGTTTCTGATAATTCAGTTCTACCAAGTCTCAAATTGGAAAAGTGAAATATAAAAAAGGTGTTGCAGAGCCCAGTATCCCCAAAATACATAAGGATAAAAACCCTATTGCATATGGAACCAGCCCATTGTGTGTATTTTTTTCTTTATTTTTCTTTCTTTTTTTTTTTTTTAACAATTAATGATTTAAACCAGTTGTGCTGTTGCTTCAATCACTTTTCACCTATTTCCCCAATGGTTACCACTTGCCTCAACATTTACATTTCTTTTAACATTTGTGATTTTTGCATAATTTCTCACATTATATTTATTTGCACTTTCATTTTTTTGAAAAATAAAGCATTCCATGGGGATGACTTTAATAAAGGTTTCTTATTAAAAGTTCCATAACAGCATGATTCCCAAACCTGAAACCAAAGTCCTCATATTTAACAGTTTTCATGACTCAATAGATTAAGTGTGAAATAGGAAATATAATAACAATAACAACGTAGCCATATCCTGCACAGTTGTTCCACTTAAAATTATTCTTGAAAAGTAACACAATTCATAAATATATCATTTCTCATAGAATTAAATGTACTTCAGAGGCTCTGTGAAATATCCTTGATATAGTCATAAAATATGTGTACACAAAGTTGTATCAGGCAAGAGAAAAATAAAAAATTCACTTAAACTACTATATTCAAGAGGAGGAAAAAGGAAAAAGGGGGGGGGGGCGGAGGGAAAGTCTAAACAATGAAACCATCAGCATCTGTTTTCAAAGTCAGGTGTCTCCAAACAGCTCCTTCAGTGTTTCTTTCGGAAAGACTCTTAGCTCAGATCTAATTCAGATGAAGCTGCCTTTATGGTCAATGAAAAGAGACCTTGCCCCTGGGAACTGCAGTTCTGAGTTGATCTGACTCGTCATTCAGAGGAACCTGTTGGTTTCTGCTGACTGTGACTAGGGCAGCAAATTCAGCCACCCCCGTTAACGCCTCTGCGTAGAGAGGATAAATCCAAACCTTAAAAAATCTGAATGTTTTTTCTCTAGGAAATAGGGCTTTTCCTTTTGTTCTTACCAACACTGTATAATACAGAGAACACAATATTTCAATGCCAGTAATTTCTGATTCAGTTAAGTGATGTTGCCATTGGCTTTAAGGTCCTCCAAACGGATGTTCCTTTCTGGTGTGTTGTGATGCTGCAGGCACTCCATGCTGGCAATCTTTTGGGTGTTTGGGTTTTTTTTTTCTTTTTTTCTGGGGTTTTGGGGTGATTTGTTTGTTTCCCCTTTCATCTATTTGTCTGTTAAAGTGCTTCATGGTAGCACAACAGAGTCCATGAAAACAGCAAGGGAAATGTTAGCATCGATGATGCTCACAGCTGTGGCCAGCTCTACCTTTTCTAGAATGTGATAGTTCTTAAGGCTGTTGGCATCTTCAGTGTTCCGGACCATCCCATGTTATTGTTCAGCAGCTTGTTGAGGAGATCAGCCAGGCCCTGGGATATACCTTGGAGATGTATTCCTTTTTATTTATGGTTTGGGGGTTACAAAAGTAAGGACATGAGTTCCTTCAATGGCACTAGAGCAGCTGTGGAGCCTCACTGCCGTCAAACTTCTTTATGCCTTCCATGCTTTGTAATTTAAACCAGTAATACCTTCTTAGTAGCTGTACGCACTCCATAGACACAGACACTTCAGATAATTTGCTTGCACTTCATTGATTCAGTATTGACCAGCAGCATTTTTGCCACATTAGGTTCTGCAATTCTGGGATGGTTTCCATGTGAATTGCCAGAAAAGTTTCAGGAAAACAGTCACCTTGAAACTCAGCAGTCAGTGCTGTCCATTCTGGTGTGTTAGCTTTTTCCTACTAATCACACATTTTCTCAAAAGCCAGAAATAGTAATAGACTGGGAAATAAGTTGGGTTTTTTTGTTTTGTTTTTTGGTGGGGTTTTTTTGTTGTTGTTTGTTTCTTTGTTTTAGTTTTTGTTTTTTTACCAAAACCAGTTAGCATATGCTTTCATCTTTCTTGTCCTTGTTTTGTTGAGACAGCTCTGGATGGGCTAGCTGCAGACTGTAATGCCAAAATTAGTTTTCATACTGGGTATAAATGCATATGTATGTATATGTAGGTATATAGTTGATATATGTATCTGTTTATATGTATACATAAAATTATGTCATATTTGTACACTGTCTGACTTAATCTACCCAACAGCAGGAGATGAAATAAGTCTTGTCAGATAGCAGTATTTTGTCACCACTCAGTATCATGATATGGGGCATTACTTCAGACATTATTTCAGCCTTTTGAAAGTGATTCTCTGGAGCCATGAAATGGCAGATCATTGAGCTAAAGAATGGGAACCACAATAACTTTTACATTCATTTCCGTGATTGAACTGTAGTCCTTTCTGGCTGAGTCTTGCCATCTATCACTCTATGTGCTACAGAAAAACATGTGTTTTAAGGAGCCAGAAGCATAATCTCACACCACGCAAAGCAGTTACTAGGTGAAACAATTCATACCATACCATGACCCAGCAGTTTTGTGACTGTAACTTCAACCTGCAGTCAGTTGTTGTCATTATGAGTTTGTGGAATTTGAAGACCTAAATAATACCTCATTTTCAGTAGTTTTATTATGGATTATGGTGAAACATCAATGAGATATAAACCTAGAGTTTAATGACCCAGCACCAACATAATATAACAATATATCTCCAGTCTTCAAAAAAGACAAGAAGGAGGACTTGGGTAACTATAGAGCGGTCAGCCTCACCTGCATCCCTGGAAAGGTGATGGAACAACTTATCCTTGGTGCCATTTCAAGGCATATCAAGGAAAAGAGGTCATTAGGGGCAGTCAACATGGCTTCACCAAGGGGAAGTCATGCCTGACCAACCTCATAGCCTTTTATGAGGACGTAACAAGATGGATAGATGATGGCAGAGTGGTGAATGTGATCTTCCTTGACTTCAGTAAAGCATTTGACACAGTCTCGCACAGCGTCATTATAGCTAAACTAAGGGAATGTGGTCTGGATGATCGGGTAGTGAGGTGGACTGTGAACTGGCTGAAGGAAAGAAGCCAGAGAGTTGTGGTCAATGGGGCGTAGTCTAGTTGGAGGCCTGTATCTAGTGGAGTGCCTCAAGGGTCAGTACTGGGGCCAGTATTGTTCAGTTTATTCATCAATGATTTGTATGAGGGAATAGAGTGTACTATCAGCAAGTTTGCTGATGACACCAAGCTGGGAGGAGTGGCTGACATGCCAGAAAGCTGTGCTGCCATCCAGCGAGACCTGGACAGGCTGGAGAGTTTGGCGGGGAAAAAATTAATGAAATATAACAAGGGAAAGTGTAGAGTCCTGCATCTGGGTAGGAGCAACCCCAGGTTCCAGTATAAATTGGGGAATGACATGTTAGAGAGCAGTGTAGGGGAAAGGGACCTGGGGGTCCTAGTGGACAGCAGGATGACCATGAGCCAGCACTGGGCCCTTGTGGCCAGGAAGGCCAATGGTACCTGGGGTGGATTAGAAGGGAGTGGTCAGTAGGTCGAGAGAGGTTCTCCTTCCCTTCTACTCTGCACTGGTGAGACCACATCTGGAATATTGTGTCCAATTCTGGACCCCTCAGTTCCAGAAGGACAGGGAACTGCTAGAGAGAGTCCAGCGCAGGGCAACAAAGATGAATAGCGAAATGGAACATCTCTCTTATGAAGAAAGGCTGAGTGAGGGAGCTGGGTCTCTTTAGCTTGGAGAAGAGGAGGCTGAGGGGTGACCTCATTAATGTTTACAAATATATAAAGGGTGAGTGTCACGAGGATGGAGCCAGGCTCTTCTCATTGACAACCAATAGTAGGACAAGGGGCAGTGGGTTCAAATTGGAACACAAGAGGTTCCACTTAAAATTGAGAAGAAACTTCTCAGTGAGGGTAATAGAACACTGGAACAGGCTGCACAGCGGAGTTGTGGAATCTCCTACTCTGGAGACATTCGAAACCCACCTGGACACATTCCTGTGTAGCCTCATCTGGGTGTTCCTGCTCTGGCAGGGGGATTGGACTGGATGATCTTTTGAGGTCCCTTCCAATCCCTAACATTCTGTGATTCTGTGATAGTAAGGTTTTTAGCTACAAGGATCCTTAAAGAGTTTTGAAGTACTTTGTACTGTCCTTTTGGGCTGCCAGTGCAACTGAAGAAGGGTTTTAGACAACAAATTAGACTCACTGTTGAGTAACAAAGGTCTTTCTTTGAATATATTGTTTTACTTTGCATTTCTAGAGAATTTCCTTCAGCCTAATAAGATTGCTTTGTCATGAATTCCTGAATAGCCCTCACAAAACCAAAACAGTGAGCATTTGGTAAATACACAGTTTTTCTTGCTGTTTATGGCAAAGGTATTTGTTGACTCAATACATTAGCATTCTTTACATTCAATCCACTGTAAAACTCAAGAGGCAGCAAAATTATAAACTGATCAGAATGTTTTCTAAGAGCAAATAATGTGCATTCTTTATAGCTAGAAGCTCCTGGCTGTACTGTGCAAGAAAAGGCCAGACTCACGCAGTCCAAAGTCCCGCTCAGGTCTTGGTCTTTGCTAGCTCTAAGCAGAGTGATTTTGGGCTCAAGTCATTACCCACGAGCTGCCTTTGCTCTCTGCTGCCTGCAAACAGGTTTTCAGCTGTATTATAATTAATCATTTAGGCATACAGGACAATTTATAACACTAGGAGCACAGCCTGAATTTTGAGTTTGACACAGGGGCTAACTCTGGAAAAGGATCAAGCACGCATTATAAACACTGAAAAGATAAAATTTGGCCCTCATTGAAATTTACTTATCTCTTGCTGCTATTTCATCTCAGGCCAGAATCCGGGTGAAAATGCTGCAGACTAGTGACTAGTACAATCACGTACCTATCATTAGTCATACTGCTTTCTCGGTTATTAAAATGAGGGCAAAGAAATATCTAGAAAAGAGTTTATTCCTTTGCTGCCTGTATTTATCATGGGTTTGCAGATAGAGGCAGTCTGAGTTAAGCACCCAAAAAGCTATTTGGGCAAGGTGCCCTATTTGTGACAGGTTAAACTTCCTATAGCATGTTTATCAAAACTCCATTGGGATCTCAGACTAACCGTGATACATTTATTTGACACTTAACAGCGATGTATTTATTATCATTATTACTTGCCTATACATTTGGAAACTTATTGTACGTGTCTCTACATTGCATTTTAAATGAAATACGAAAACACTGTGGGATTTCCTTGTCATGCCTCTTATTTCAAATGTTTTATTCCACAAACACAAAGACAAGGGTAGATCATCTCTGACGTATGCTGACCCAGTTCTCCACTCTTTCTTGTCAGCTACACACCAGTATCAGTAGAGTTACAGTGACATAAACCAGAAGAATAGTCAAAAATCTGATCCTTCCTACACCAAATCACTTTCCACATCTGTTTTGTATTTGTCTTATAATGACATATGAAATTATTTTGGGAATATATTCTGCTTTCACTGTCATGCTACTGACTTTATAGCCTTATCAAATATCCATTGGTGTGCAGGTTGAGCAATTATCGTTGACTAAGAAGAAATTCCAAGAAAACATAGATTGATAATAACATTTTTCAATAATGTCTTGTAGTATTAGTGGCATTTTCTATTACTGTAGTTGAGGCCTAGCATTCCCCTCAATTTGCCACTTTTATGTATTGCGCAAGATCTAGATATAGACCCTACAGCAGAAATTTAAAAACACTTTTCTTTTTCATTATGTATTCATTTCTGTTTAGAAGCAGCAAAGTCAGAACATTGGATAGAAGCAAGGAATTTGTCTGGACTATTAAGAAATAGAAAGACAAAGAAAGAAATTTAATACTGTGCAAGATATTACAGATACTGTATACAGGATGACTATATAAACATATTCAGGCAGACTACATCTACAAGAACACGCCTTAGGAGACTGAGCTTGAATTTTGGGATCAAACTTCATGGAGTTGTGTCCAAACTTTTTATCTTGCAGTGCAGTAAGCCCCTCCAGATAGACCATGCTGCTAACAGTCCATTTTCCCTTCACCTTTTTCTCCAGTAAATGGAGTGAAATGTGAAGTCCTTCTGATGTCCCTTTGAAAATATGTAATACCCACACACAGATGTATCCTTGCGTGATGTAATTAAACAAGCGTGTAATAAAAACTGTAGCCTGTGACCCACTTAGAGAAACATGGACTCCATAGGTTTCAAATAATACCATTTGGAAGTAGGTTTGGTCACTGGCTTGGCCCAGGCCTTGGATGAATAAGATGAGGAAGGCAGGGTGCCAGGGAGGGCTCTGCTTCCAAATGCTTGAATTTATTGCTCATGAGAAAGACATCAGCTATTTGCCTGAATGATCTTCACATTAAAAAAACATTACCAAAGCAATTGCTGAATAAAACTTGAGTTGTTGATATTTTTTTGCGTCCTTCACAGCATCGTGGAGCACCAAGTCTCCAGCACTGAGTACCAGGTCATTGCCCTTGAGGATGCAAGTATTGTGCACAATTTTGATACTTTTACTTGTGAGCCCAGACTCTGGAGTTAACACATTAGTTAAGTTTTCATGAAGCTGTAGCCTGAGACTTAGTCTGGAGAAGCTGAGCAGGCAGCTTAGGACCAGCCTATAACTGCTTGAAAGGTAGTTACAATGGATGCTTTTCCCATCTATTTGCATCTTTACCATCATTGCAGATGATATAATATGGAGAAGAAGTCACAGGCTGTTCCTTGGAAGGTTCAGTTCAGAAAAAAATCCTTCAACGTGAGAGCAAGTTGCCCAGAAAGGTTATAAAATTTCCATTCCTGAAGGTTTTCATGAGTTGGCACGACAAAACCAAAACTGGCCATACCCTGTGTCGACAATGATATCTAGAAAGCCCTTCCAGCAAGCAGCTCTATGATTCTGTGTTTGGAAAGGGATGATGTGAATAAGAAAGTGGGGTCTGTGGAAGCAGTAAGTGCTTGGGAATCAAGATGAAGAGCTGATATATTATGAAAATATTGTAACATCATCTTAGTTGCTTTCTACTATCAATACATGTATTTTAGACATCTGATATTTATTTACTGTTTATTTTCTTAAAAGAGATGGCTGATCTCTTTTAAGACGTTCTTTTTCTCTCAGTAAGGAAAAAAAGGGAGTGTATCTCACTGTAGTTCCTATTACAGCAAAAGCTAGTTGGTCCTGAAAATATTAATTAAAGAAAGACCTTCAGCATCTATCTCATAGAGAATTTTTAGGTATAAGCAACTGAGAACTGGTTGCAAAGGCCTAAGTAACCAGAGAAACTGTTGGGAGTAGGGTTTTTCCAGATTTGGGGCTCCTTGACTTAATCAAGTGTCAATGCAAATCAACCACATGCAGGTGGGAAACGGAAATTTAAGTTTTTGGTGTGACCTTCACAAGTCTTCTGTCAAGGTAGAAATCTACTGTGCAAAAAGCATCTATTATTCTGGTTTTAGCCTCACTGCAAAATGTAAGATAAACACACTATTCAAACTGATTGGCAGATTTGGTCCCCCAGTTAAAATTAAAGTAATTAAGTGTACTGAAAAGCCCATTACTTTGGATTTACTGGCCTTGATTTGAGTTAGTGCTGACTGAAGTCCTTTTTAATCTTGGTTTATATCCCCATATGCTTTGCTCTCAGCCTGTGTATTTTAAAAGTTTCATTGTATAGTACTGAAAAATGAAACAAAAAAAAAAAAAAGAAAGCTCACTTTATGGAGTTAAAACTGAATTTGCGGAATTTGATGTTAGAAACAGCAGAATTTAGCATTGTATTATGTACTAATCTACACTTGCAAAATATTTCCGAAAAGTCTAGTCTGAACACTAGGTTTTGTTTTTTTTTTCAGACAGAAGTTTCAATTTCCAACTTTTTCAGTAACTATTACTCAGATACATTCTCAGTGAAAACAGAGTGCAATGAGACCATGTAAATTGTATGTGAAATAAAATTGATGAGACACAAGCTGTGCATGTGTATTTGTAGTTTTGACTAGCCTTCAGCACAATACTGATTAGAAGGTCGACACGTTTTCCGGATCCTCACATAGTGTAATTTGACTTCTCTGAAGCCACAAAACACAGTATGAATCATATGTACTTCACTCTACTCAACTTCTTTTTAATATTCTTTCACCAAGTAATGTTACTTTTTCTTTCTTCTTTTCCACTCCACAGGACAACATTTTTAGAATGGAAGATTCACATTTTGAAAATGGCCGAGGGAAAAGCCCTTATGATCCTAAACTGCTGACAGCTTCTCTTTTAGTAGGTAGGTGCCACAAAAAAAATTCAATGAGATGTGCATTCACTGTAAATAATTGCCAGTTTTCTGCTTTTTTTTCTCCTTGCAGCATCTATAATAGGGCTTTGTTTTATACATTTTGTTTCCAGGCTGAAGTCATTCTGGTTTCATTTCTAATATGATTAACCCAAGTGTCTGGAGAAACAAGGTGTATGTAAACCACAAATCAAGAATCACAAGAGCCACTTTATACGTCTGTAAGACCCTGATTCTGCAAAATGTTTCTCTTCTCCAGAGCTAGGTGATTCTGGAGGTATTTTTATTGCTCAGTTTACAGACTGGCCTCACTGATCACACCAGAACAGCTGAGACCAAAGTCGGAGCAGGAATAAGTCGTTTCTTACATTAGTTTACTGGCAAGGAAGGTCTGTCACCTAATTGTACCTGCATGTGAGCTGGAGATACACCAGCGGCCACAAGTCTAGGCCTTAAGATGATGTTTCAGCTGAAGAGATCTATCTGACAGTGAATTGAGCTCCTGGCCAGAACACAAGGATTTCCAGAAATCATGTATGTCTGAATTAGTACGACTTAATTTCATGGAACATGGAAGTATGGAGTATGTGGACTGTGTTAATCTAATTGAACTAACTTGATTGCATTTATCTAATTGATTTAACTTATCTAATTGAATTAATTAATTATGTTCATTGTTCCTCCTTACAAAAAAAAAAAAAAAAAAGGTAAAAAGATGTTTTCTAAGAAGAAATTAATAGTGAACCAAATTAGGTTCTTCTTTCTGTAACAACTCTGCCCCGGTGTAGTCACTTTATCCTTAATATGTAACTTTTTGGCAATTTATTACAACTTCAAATGCAAAGGGGCAACAATAGTTTCAGAAGACTGCAAATTCTCTTAGAAGGCTTTGGGAAATTACACATAACCAGATATATTGGTTTCTTCAGGACTTTGTCCATATTGCTAGTCTAGGGCCTTGCCTACCAACTACCCTTATTGTCTTTACATTATATTTAAAAATTTAAGCTATTTCAAACAGACATCAACAAAACCTTAGTCTTGAGTGTGCCTTATTTCCTGATCTTCAAAGTCCCTAATGATCACAGGTGATGAGCAACCCTGGGGACACGGACTTTTTAACAGGAAAAAAAAGAAAGACGCCCACATCTTGCTCCAACTTGTACCCGGTACAAACAGAAAGGAAAAAAATGTGTGTGTAAAAGGCCAGTGTATAAATTAGTGCCTGGAGCGACTTGAATTTGTGGCAGAGCTAGTCTCAAGGGAATGGCTTTACTATTTACTTTAATATACAATAAAGAAAATGATGACAAGCCAGTATTACATGGTATACCCGGTATGCAACTGCACAAAGTCAACAGCGTCTAGCTTTCCACATTCCTTTTTTTTTTTTTTCACTCAGTCTGGCACAAATATGATTATCTTATTTCCCTTGGCTTGGATTTCTTGTCTTTAAAACATCTTTGCTTTCTTGAGTCCGCTCCCTACCACTATAATTTTTACTCCATGTATGTTTCCTCCTAATAAACAATAGACTGAGCATGATATTTTGCTTTGAATCAGACTTCAGTTAGAGCCATGAGTGTATTAGCACTATAGAAAATGGCGCAAATTCAACGTTCAAAGCCAGTCACTAATTTCTACTTTAGTGTCTTACAAAAAACTCTGGGTGAAGTTAAAATTAACATTCCTGCATTCTGAATATGAGCACCATTTCTTCTCTGCCTCTTCATACTTGCCTCACAGTCGTTCTTTGGTACTGACTATAATGCTACATTTACTTCAGTCCTTCACTGCAGAGGTTCCCCTGATATTTCAGAAAATGTACACTGAATTAACTGGATTTTCATAATGACTTTATCTTATCTTTGCCAAAAAAGTGTAAATTTTGTAATAAAATTATAAACCAAGGCAAAATAATTTACTACCCTCAAAATAGGTGAGGAACAGAGAATGAACTGGCCAAGGAGTTAGTGCATGCCGAGCTTTGGCCCAACTATTGTCGAAAGTAGGAGCGAAAGCAGTGAACAGTTCTGTGAAGGCCAGAGGAGCCTCTTGACCATAAACTCCTCACACGAAGAAGAACATAAATGGGCTGCTTCACCCCTTCTCCTGAGCTCAACTACTCCTGGCCACTCGTGTGCCAGAAGTATTGGTCCTCCTAAGTAACCGTGGCTTATCTTAGGTTCAAGAGGGCAACTGTGTGAAACTATTACCCAGCACTCACTAAAATGCAGTGTTATAATTCGTAACACAATGCAGCTATCAGGAAGATAAAAGAAGGCTGAGAAGTAAGAGTAGTTAATATGGTTAAATACAGGAGGAAAAAAATCTCTGTTATTCATTAGAAGCACTAAACAGAGACTTTGCAAAATGTGGGAAAAGAGTATGTTATTTACTCTGTAACTAGAAAGTAAAACTTAGCTAGGTGAAATGTAATTACCCAAGCTGGAAGTTGGGTAAAATACCAAAACTAATTTGCAAAAAGTAACTGAAGATCTTTCATAGCTATTAATGCTATTAAAGGATTCTTTTATATTTCAGTTGAAAGAAAGTGTAAGAAGGACCTTCAGTTTTCCCTCTCTCTTAAAAAAAAAAAAAAAAAGAAAAAGAAACAGTTCATCATTATTAAATTGTTCCAATATTTTTCCAGTATATGTTCCTTGTTCTTTCCACCTGCAAACATTTTTCATTATTTTTTTAAGAGTTGTTCATTAAAGGTAGTTATTGCTACTCTACTCTAAAGTAAACACCAGCTGGGAACATGATATAACTAGTTCCTAGTAATATAAGACATTATTCAGCCATTCCCATCTATGTGTTGCTAACTAAACAATCTCCATTTGAGCGGGCTAATGCATGAAAATGGAGAGACTAAGCAGTCCCTGGGCACCACTAGTGTGTATTCCAGGGCAGGAAGAAAATGAGAAGCAGCCTGGTTTTCAAGGAATGTAATCACAGGAGAAAATTATCACTGAATGTATTAGTGTAAAGCCATTGTGTTGGGATAGTTGAAAAAACCTCAGAGAAGGAGACAGCATTGTCCCATTATCAGTCAGTTTCTCTTTAGGAGATGACCCTTTGGGATTTTCAAAAGCTCTGGTGATCCAGAATCCCCAAAGCTAGCTATGTTCCTGTGTCTCACTGATATTTAAAAAACAAACAACAAAACAAAACAAAAAAACCCACCATACATTCCTTTTTTTTTTTTTTTTTTTAATTGAATCAGCTTAAGTGGCTTATTACTCCTTATATGGATCAATGTGATCTGAAATACAGTGGCTTCTTGCCAAGGGAGAACTTTACTCTCATATTTATTAGAAATTAACTACTAAGTATGTATGACGTTCAGGATTTTAGAGTTATTCTGCTTTCTGGGAGCTTTCATTGTCATCTTTAAAAAAGAAGTGAAGTTAAACCGCTGCCATGTATATCTGAAAATCTTAACTTTAGTGAATAAACCTACTAATCAAGGATAGCAGATTTCATTTGGAAACACTTTTACCAGTGAGACTGACCAAGATGTTCAAGGCTTGGTTTTGCACATATTCCCCATCCATTCGACTTCCTTATTTATTTCAAAAATGAAGCTTACACTTTTGTACTCTCTCTCTCTCTATATATATATATATATGTATATGTGTGTTGTTTTTTTTTAAGAATGCAGTCTTCTTTAAAGGCTGAATAGAAACAATTCAACAAATAAACATGTAATGCTTAGTTTTTAACAACTTTGTATCTAATGAACTTGACGAGGTGTTTACAGTTCCATGCTGCTTATGTACGGTATGTGGGAAAATGGTTCCTCCCCAAAATGAAGTCATTACTGTGGGGTTTAGTTGTTGCCTCTTTACTTAGTCAAGTCAATATATGTATTTCTGTTTGAATTCATACTTCAATATGCTACTCCTTTAGAATAAAGTTGTTTGTGTCCCGAACGTAGAGCTGTTTCCTATGCAAACATCTGAGGGCCACCAGCTTGTTTGGGACAGTCGTTGCTTTATGCTGCTGGACTGGAAATACAAAATGATAACTTTCATTGTTTTCGGTTTGGTTTGGGTTTTATTTGTTTTGTTTGCTTGTTTCTTCATGGTGTTTTGTTTTGTTTTGGTTTGGTTTGGTTTGGTTTGGTTTGGTTTGGTTTTATTTCATTCTTTCTCCTTGAGAAATATTCATCAGTTTTCAAACTGTTCATTTCCACATTCTTAATGAAAACTATGTTTAAAACTACTGACAATGACACAGTGAAGACTATCAGTGACGTAAAAGAATAATTTTTTAGACAAGCAATGGGTAAATTTCAGTCCAAAAGAAGGTCTGCAAAGGGGAACAAAGATGAATGTACTTCTATCTAGACAGAAGGCAAAAATCCTTATATAGCTTTTAAATAGTACTAACTCAAAGCATGTGCACATCTGGGACTTGACTTGAGGCTCACACTGCATTTAGCAAAAATTATCTAAAGCCTTACAAAAATAAATAAGATTCCTTGGTACTTCTATCTAGCAGAAGTCAAAATCCCCTTTTTACGTGACTACAGCAAATCAGTTCAAACTGCAGACACTGGTCTGAGTATAGTGAAACTTGAAGGGGTTGTAGTCAAAAGCAAAGGTCAGCTAGTTACCTACAGACTCTTCCCCTGCTGGAAACTGCTGAAGCCTGTTACTGGCAAACTTTTACTCTCTTACCACTGATGAAAATGTACCAGCTATGAGAGCCTAGGAACATGAAAAAGCCTTGGGTTGAACTGAGTCAAACCTGGCTTTCACTGGTGTTTATATATTGAGTTAGAAGCTGGGGTACCAAAAGCCTTACAATTCTAAATATTGCAAATATACAATTTTAATGAGTTTTTGAGCTATATTTGTTTTAATTTTAATAATGTAGTATTAAATATAGATTTTTTTTCTTTCCTGATTGATTTTTAGTTGATAACTAAGAAGTAAAATAGGACTTTTTTTTTTTCTTTCCCCGTTTGATTTATATTGATTTATCAGAACTCACTAGGGACTGAACGACAAGAAAATGAAGATGAGGTTAAAGAAAGGTTAAGCATAGCATCAAAGCCATTTTTTTCACAAGCAAAAAGGTTTTATGTTCTCTAAAATCTCAGCTGCATACCCTGTACATAATAATCACTATAATTAAGTGATTGTCTCCCCTTCAAAAAAAGTTGAAAGTGACATAGAGGAATGATAAATTGTTAATTAATGATATGCTGTTCTGTTTCACTTCTGATTATACCTCCTGCTGGGCACGACCGGTCTATTTGCTTCTAAGCTCTGCTGTGAATCCATTCAATTCCACGCCTTTCCGCTATCATGTTTTCACCCTTCCTGACTTTCATGACTAGCATATGGTACAGAGCCACTGTAGGTTCAGTTGATAATTTCATGGTGTCAGTGTTCTGAGGAAAAGATGCCAATGATATCCAGTAGACATGCTTGGACATGGTTGTCCCACCATGGAAATATCCAAAATTGCCATGAAAATTATAAACTTGTTCCTAAAGGGCGCTTTAAAATGAGGATATGGTACAGTTCATCATGACCATGAAAAATTTATTACCTTAGCTTAATGCAAGAGTTATTTTATCCTCAAACTTGTCTTTTTCATAGAAGGCCCATTTAAGACGGGTAGCTTGAAAACAGCCATTGGAAGGAATAATATTTTTTATTTCATATTGAAAGTATATGGTAGGGTATCGCATTTCACATACAGATGTAAAAAGGCAGAGTCTTAAAAAATGCATTTTTAGCAATTTGAATTCAGAGTAATTTCATGAATAAGCTTGACATTAATGCCAGAAAGATACATGTTGTTCTTTGTTTCCTGGTTGTTTTCTGTCGGTCTGATCACTATGTACTTATTGATATTTTTCTCTTTATTATTTGGAAGGTATTTAACTTGACCTGATTCTTTGAATTTAGACTGTGTCTCCCTCTGCCTCCTCCATGATACTTCTAGTTGGCTGAGCAGGGGCACACTGGGACTCTAATATTATGAGTTTCATCTCCAGCTAGGCTATGTACATGCCATTTATAGGCTGAAGTATCACAGGTCAATTTTTAATTCACTTGTTCACTGTGATATGCATGGGGTCAAGGTAGCAGGGAATGATCTCATTTATTCTCTCCCTTAGCTGTTGCCCTTTGCCAGTATCACAGTTACAAAGGTGGAAGGAGGAGAAGGTATGTTCTGTCTTTCCTGTAGAAAATACTGTTTGCAGAGAATTTTTTTGCTCAGAAAGAAAAAAATCAACCAAAAGACAGTTTCTATATGAAAAGTTCAAGGGACTTGGTAATTTTCTGCACAGAGTGAATGAGCTGGACTGTCCAATTCCCAGCACAGAGTTGTGAACACCCAGTAGGTCTCCAGTCCAAACTCCTGTTCAAAACACATTAAATTCACGGTTAGGTAGGTTTATTGGGGGTTCTATACTACTGTTTGCCAGGGAGAGGTGTACAAGCTCTCACTGTTCAAGACTAAGCATCCAAACATATTTTTGAAAAGAGGCTGAACTAGCAGTCAGGAGATACAGCTTATTTGAGAGAGGTTACAGTTAAGCTCTGCAGTGAGAAAGTGGGTCCCATTATGTATTTTCAATGACAATACATTGTGTATGGCTTATTGCTTTGTAATTTTCTTGTTATCCCTATTAGTGTAATATAAACCTAGGACGGACAGCTTTCTCTGACTTACCATGACTGGAAAATTGAGAAATGTTGCTTACAATTATGTCCTCCCGCAGATGGAGAGCTGTACTCTGGGACAGCAGCAGACTTCATGGGCAGAGACTTTGCCATTTTCCGGACTCTGGGGCATCATCATCCAATCAGAACAGAGCAGCATGACTCTCGGTGGCTAAATGGTATGTAAAATGTACATTTATCCAGTTACGTTCATCTAGCCATTAAAGACGAGCACATGGCTTGTTCCAGCAACATCTGTGCCATATACACTCCTCTTTTATTTGGGGCAGAATTTTGTCTTAAACCAGTTAAACTAATCAAAAGTGATTTATAAAGAAGCATTTTTGTTTTAATTACATTGTGATTTGTGGAGTGTGATTAAATTTAGAGCATATACAGACAGTACAGCTAACACAGTCATGCCACAGGAGCAGATTGCTGTAGGGTGCAAGTTGGACAGAAGCGCAAGGCTTGTGGAGGCATCAGCCACACGTCAACACGAAGTAGCTACAGAGCCTTGGGCAGGACTATGCCTTGAATAGGCTTTATTTTTTGTCTGAATTTAAGGGAACCTGAAACTGGTGACCAAAGTCCAGCAGAAAGTGAATCAGCAAAGCTTCCCAAGCAGGCCAGAGTTCTCAATAATTTGGAGAAAGTGGAAGGGGTCCTGGGCATTCCAAAGTATTTGGTTTCAAAATAGTCGACATTTTAATAGAGAACAATAGCTTACATTACTGTATGGATATTACTAATCAGGCCTGTAGTTGGTTGTTTTCATGTATGAGGGGGAGAGAGGGATATTTTCAGAGAAAAACTGGTTTTGGCTTCATGTACCCAAACACTTTAAAATGCATCTATGTACTCTATCCAAGTCCTACTGAAGTCAAAATTCCAATAACTTAAATGAAATTGCACTTGGCTTTAGCTGTGCAAGGATATGAGCATTTTGGAAATGAGTTCATCATCTGAAAGAGCTGACATTTGATTTAAGTGAGCAGTAATCCTAGCTGTAGTTACTCTGAGTTAATTTATATTTTAATTTTTGAAGAGTTGACTAGCCACTTTTGTTATACATGCTGCTTGCATCTGCAGTTCTGTTTTTAAATTCACAGAGTATTTTGTTCTGAGGTATTTTTTCACTGCTAGACACATTATTTATGTCTGTTCTGAGGTCCAGGTTTTCTTATGTGGTTTTGCAATTTAGTGCAAAGTCTTCACGTAAATCTTTAATGTGTTAAGAGCAGACTATGTTTTAACAACACAGTATCTAATTAGCTACAGCCAGGAACTTCTAGTATCATGGCAGTTACCATATTAGATGGATATACAATCCATAACAAACCAATCCTTGTCTCATAATTAAAACCACAAAATGCTATTGCGAGTTGGATAAACATTTTTATTTACAACATTTGCATTGGATATATGTATCAGATATATGTGTATATGATGCGTTGTATGAATCTATATTTTAATATAAACAGTTGTATGAATCCACTTTTTGTCCTGTTAAATTTAGTTTTGTCACAATTCACACAGACTACTGTGAGGACAGATTCAGGTCTATTACATTTCAGTTGTACAGTCCATGCTTGTCCAGTAACCCAGAAATATTGTTCATTGGTTTATTTTGTTATAATAACATACAAGATTTCTGGACTTCAGGAGACAGTAAAGTACAGGGCTTACAGACATATCCATCTATCTCAGTACCTGGTAGAGTAATAATGTGTTAAAGATAACACAACACCCACTTTTGTTATGATAGTCATGATGACATAAAGTCCAATCATGCAAGCAAAATCTGCTTTTGTGCAGTAGATTTACACAATGACAGCCGAGTCAGGAGGATTTATGCAGTGGGAAAGCACAGCCATTGTCCACGGCCCCTGTACTTCATCGCTGAAAATGTGTCATTCCTTTGTGGATTCGGTTATCAGTCTTTCAGCGCTAAATGTGAGAACTGCTTTTCCCAAATTAGCACTAAGGTTACATCTGACAGGGTGCAGAAACCACAACTGCTTTGTGCTCAAGATGGGGAGAAGACAGTTACACATAAAGAGCTGATGAACTTCAAGATCTCTAGAATTCAAGTGTCATCCAAAAGGAGCATATAAATAGAAAGGCAGCATTTATTGTAGCACAGGGTGAAGATGATTTTCAACTCCAAGTGTAGTTCTTACCTACATTCCTGTATGGAAATTTTCAAGCTAATTCTAAAAAGGGAAGACTCAAACTGAGACCTTCTGAAATTATTCTTATAACTGTCAATAATATAGTAGAGAATAATCCTTAAGTATATATTTGAAATCTATCTGTCCATTGCAACTCAAGTTTACATTCCTAATATGGAAAGATTGGCTTAAAATCTGCCCTGCAAAGTTCTATTAAAGGCTCTGAGTCTTTACTGTAAAATTCTCAGTGATAAGGTCCTGGCAGCCTTTCCACACATTACTACTAATTTCAGCATCTAACAGGGAAATCCAAAAATGATAATTACTTGGGTTTTAAACTCTGCAGGCACGCCAGTCCTTTGATTACTTTTTTCTTCTGTCATTTGTCTCTTTTAAATATAATTATAAAAGCAGCTTTGTGTTTGTATGTATTTAAAGAAGAAATACTTTTCATGAAACAAGCTCTTATAGAATGTCAAGTTGTACTCTACTTTCTTAAAGATCTGTATAAACTGTATTTGAACCCTAGGTTTGCAAACATTTATACATTTTTTAGTAAAGATGTGGATTGCTATATTGTGGTGGGTTTGCTTTTCTACTTGCTTTCTACAGTGAGCTTAGCCTCAGGTTAAAAACCACTATTCTAATCACAGAATCACAGAATGTTAGGGATTGGAAGGGACCTGAAAAGATCATCCAGTCCAATCCCCCTGCTTGAGCAGGAACACTTAGATGAGGCTACATAGGAAGGTGTCCAGGCTCGTTTTGAATGTCTCCAGAGTAGGAGACTCCACAACCCCCCTGGACAGCCTGTTTCAGTGTCTGTTACCCTAACTGAGAAGAAATTTCTTCTCAAATTGAAGTGGAATGGACATATACTGAAAGCTGGGTAAGAACAGCAGTTTTGATCAAACTCATTTCATCCCTTTGGAGTTTAATAGCTGGGTGGTGAGACATCCAGTTGTAAGTCCTTGCTAATGTTTACTTCATTCAGAGCAGGAACTTGAAACTGTTTTTCCCATACTAAGGCTAAGGTCAGAGCTGACAGGGTGCAGAAAACACAGCTGTTTGGTACCAAAAATGGAGAGGAGAAGACAGTTGCACATGAAGAGCTTGCAAACTTTTCCCAGAATTTAAATATCATCCAGATCTGATGTAAAAGTAGAACGACAGCGCACAGAGCGTAAGTCTTTGGATTTAAGTATGAACACAGAGTTCCTACAGAGATCACACAGTCACTTTTTGGAGATGCTCCACCTTTGAAAGAAGTTAAATGTTACTGGGAAGAGAGCTTTGAACTGTGCCCGGCCCAAGGGAAGGTGCTGACCAACAGCTCTTAAAGACTTTTAAAGATATTAAATACTCACAGGCTTTTAAAGGCATTTCATTTTGTGTAAATAATTAAACAGTCACCAAGCCAAATAAAGCAAGGGAGACTGATTCAATAGCCATGTAGTCGAGGCATTCATCTAGAAGGTAGGGAACAATACATCAGTCACTGTAGCAGTGTATATTTAATTATTGATACAGCATTGGCCAGATGTGACATGGAGACATTTGCAAAAACAGAGTAAAATATGTTGGTGTTCAGGAAAGTCATCTTGAATATAAAAAGCTGCAGTTCAGTGCCCCAGACTGAATCTTGTACTTTGTTATAAGCCATGTGTGTGCTCACCCTGGACATTATTGGCTCCTCTGGTAAGTGCATGGAGTTTCTCTGCACAAAGAGCTTTGACAGTCCTAGTTGGTCCCAGTGAGGGTCAAGCACAGTTTTGAACTCTTATAAAAAAAGAAACTTGAAATTGAAAATAACATCTCCTGAGCAGCTTTACTACAAGGAGAAAAGGCTTTGATGTTACATGTGTATCTTACACAGTCTTGCCTATAGGCAAAACCCACTTTTTCCTTTAAATGTATCATTACCTCTTATAGTCCAGAGCTATCAGAAGCTACTGTTCTTTCAAGAAAGCGTAGATCAGGTCCTGCTTCTATGAGCTACTTCAGCAATAAAAAAAGAGATGTGTAGGAGGCCTGAGCAGGTTGGAGCAGCTTCCCCTGGTACCAGAGAGTTCCCTGGTGAACTACAGGCAGCATTTGCTGAACACCATCCGCGGCAGCGTTCAGGCGAGGGCTGAGGGCATGGCTGGAGGCAAGAAGGCAGAAATGGCAGTGCAGTGCAGCAAAGCAAATGCTAAGCAATGCAAAAGCAGCGTACTGAAGGCAGTTTTCAAACTGGTGATTAGGGGAGCAGAAGGAAAGCTTGAAGCTGCTTTCATCTTCCCTGACTTGAACACGGAGGATCTGGCCTTAAATTGTTAACGTTTTTGTAAAATGAATAACCATAAATATTTATTTTAAAAGCAAAACAGAATTGAGCTACATAAGATTTGAAAGGAAATGAAATCACGAAAGTTGCATTAAGATAGTATTATGAATCTGGTTTGCACCCCAGAAAAGTGAGGAAGTACTGGTCTTGCTCACCCTTTTTACTAGACCTGGGGTTAAGAGAGACTGTCAGTCTGGATTTCCAGTCCTGGCTTGGAATTTCCTTGCTTTTTATGAGTTTAAACCAGCTCTATGATATTACTTTAGCATACTTTCCATGGCTTAATTTTTAAAGTGGGGTAGTAGCTGTGCTTAGTCCCCTGGGGTTATTGTCCTTGGTAATCTTTACTTTACGGTTACATAAACAGCTGAGAATTATAGAAGCTGAGCGACTGTTCAATAAAAAAGAAAATGCTCTCTTAAATTTCACAGGCTCCATCACAGGAAACATGGATTTGATACTCCCCTGGCATTTATACAGAACTTTAGCCATCACTTTATGTTGTTTCCACTTACGGCACTTTGTAGGATGTCCCAGCACTGGCAACATACTCTCATAATTTTGCATATATATGTATTGCACAGTAGAGGAATGTATGGCAAGAGAAAGACAAGATTGCAGTTAGTTTATAGGATTTTTACCTCTCCAGTAAAATGTATGAAATTGGTCAAGGTGTTGAAAAATTAGTGTTTGTTCTCTTGCAACTACCTTTGCTGAGATTCAGATGTGTTCGTTTGCTCCTATAATTTGTCTTTGGTCACCCACACTAAACCCTTTTTCCACATATACGTACTCACTAACGCCCCCTCTTCTGTGTAACTCCATTGTCCCTAAATGCATTCTTAATTTCCCACATCCCAGCTTACTTCCTACACATTTCCAATGCAGATATACAGAAGGCACTAAAATACATGCCACCAAAAGTAAGCAGATGTGGAAAACAGCTGATTTGCCAGCATAGGTAGAACCCAACCATCCTGGTACCTGGGGGTTATTTCATAAAGTACATCTGAGATATTCTTGGAGAACAGAGGTGATGAATGCTACAAATAAAATAAATCTCCAGCAAGGAAAGAGCTATTTAAATAAAGGACATTTAAAACAAAACAAAACAAAAAAAAAAACAACAGGCTATGAACTGCATATTAGTATGTTTAGTCTTCAAACTAGAAGCCCTAAACCATGGGGGGAATGAAATTAGAAAAAGCTGCTTTATAGAAGTAGTCAGTGAGGCAGCCTAGCTGGTTTTGAGAGGAATTTAGATAATGTTTTATGTGTTGTCATATAGCATGCTTGCCTGACATCGCAACGGACTAAGAAGTCTCTTCCGGGTCTGCATTCCCATAAGTTCACAAGGGCATATTTAAACAACCTTACCAGTGAAAACAGTGAGAGGGTTTTTTTGGTGTCTGTATTTTTGTTGTTGTTGTCCTCTTGTGGTGTGGTGTTTTGGTTTGGTTTGGTTTTGTTTTTCCCTGCAAGGATCTCTTGCTTTTAAAATATGCATTTCTATATTTGAAGCAAATTAGTCAGCTGATATCTCCTATCATGCAGGCTGTGGTGTGGACCAAGTCCCACACTTTCCCACTGCTGCTTATACTGGTGTGAACAACTCCAACCCTTGCAGGAGTAAAACATGTCCATATATGCAAGACTCATTTCTCACTCAATACACCCTCCCACCCCCATTCCCATTATCTTCATTGCTAAAAATAGTAATAAATAATTTCTCAGTGATAAATTCCATGTGTGACAAATGCTAATGTCACCTAACATATTGCTAGGATGTACTCAGAAACTATGGTGACGGTGGCATAATAATTTGAACAGAACGGCATACAATCTCAACTTACAGCGGTTTTTTTCTCCCTTAAGTCTGTAGATACAAATTTGAGAGACTGGATATGAATTTTAAATTATTTTTCTCATTGCAATCTAACAAGTCTCTTCTCTATATGTTTTTATTACAACTCATTCATTTTCTCTCAGAAGAAATGTAGAATTTCTGAATTCACAAAATAATCACTTCTTTCTTAATGTTATTACTTGACCTTTATACTGTCACTAACCTGAAATGGTTACAACTCAGGAAGCCGTAGGTCCGGCTGAATACTTGATAAGAAGATATAGTCATGTTTTTGAACCAGCTGACTCATCCTGTCTGATAACTGCTCCCTGTATCTTTTATACAAAATAAGAGAAGCATTTGATTCAGAAATCAAAGACCAAGTAGCAATCAGAGAATGTGCTTTACAGTTCCTCTGGATGTGAGGAAGATCATGCAGATGGTGAGTGAAGACAACCAGAAAAATTATGATCTCCCATCAAGTGGCTTGAATGAAATTACTTTAAATCTTTTGAGGAAATAGATCTTCTCTCTCTCTCTCTCTCCTCCCTCTTCCCCCAAAAAAATCTAGATTTAGGACATTTTCTTCATTAAATTTCAGTGCTGTGGATGAGATTTTGTTGCATTTAGGTATGAAAAATCAGTAAAAGTAGCCAGAGGGTAAGTTTTGAGGCTGGAGTGGAAAAAGTGGGTAGGAAAGATGAAGCAGAAGAGCACATACCGTGGTTGACTGCACATCTTGAGAACTTCCTGACACTCTGGAGAATGAGACCTGGGGAAAAAAGACTTGCATCAGTAAACATATTGGTCTGAGCTATAGCCACAATATGCTTGGGGAAGTTAGGATACAAATCAGTCTAATAACATCTGATTTAGGCTATGCATATGTTGCACGGTTAACCATGGGCTCATTTATGGGTTATATCTTAGTCAGTCTTACTATACACAGCAAAAAAAAATAATAGCTGGGAGTGTAGATTAGAAGCCATGCTTTGCTGAAATTCATACCGTCACTCACTTTATAGAGCATGTAAGATCAAAAATAATGGAAGAGCTCAGAGTGCTTTTTGCACTGTTTCCACTGGAGACCAGAAGAGTTTGATGCATGCTGTACAGCTTTAGGAAAGAACTTCCTAGCTCCCAAAACAAGTGCTGTGGGATATGACCCCAGTCCCAAACAGATCAGTGGAGAGTCTCTCTCTAAACAGAGACCTGGAAATGATTCC